>NC_090221.1:1205544-1300544 GCF_024489055.1 Chanodichthys erythropterus | reverse complement strand
GGTTACAGGGTTTACTTCCTTTTTATTCATTTTTTTTTGAGTAATTTCTTAATTTATTTTAATATTTAAATTTGTAAATAAATAATTTGAGAATTTTTCACAAAAATAAATGAATATTAAATAAATATTTAAATACTAAAATAAATATTTAAAATACAAATATTTAAATACTAAAATAAATATTTAAATGTTAAATAATTAAATATTAAAAAATAAATAAATATTTAAAATGATAACATTATATATTTTTTAAATGTTTAATATATTTAAGTAATTAAATATTACTAATAATTAAATATTTTAATAACACTAAAATATTTAAATACTAAAATATTTAAATGATAATGAAATATTAAAATACATATTTAAATGATGAACATTTTAAAAATAATAATAATATAAATATTAACATAAATTACAATTACATTTAAATATTAAAATAAATAAATATTTAAATGATAAATATAAAATATAGATATTAAAGATAAATATTTAATGAACAAATAAATAAATAGGCTTCATATCGGCCACCCTGCTTTCTTAGGTCTCAGCCTCTGCCATCAAAAAAAAAACTATCGGTCGACCACTACTCGTAATCTTGAATCAGAATATCTTCTCCTCCCTCTTGCAGCATCTCTTCTCTTCTCTGATGATGAGGGCGGGGCAACCTGTCACTCACATGAGATCCACCAATAGCAAGCCACAACCATCCAATCAATTCCCCTACATTTGTTCTTGTTTGCGAAGCATTTCACTCGGATATATACGACACAATAGAGAAAATGAGCACTTTTCATGATAAAGACAAATTTCCTTTTCATGACAACATTAAGAGGGATGTTTATGATTACGTAGTGAAAACGTAGTGTGTTCTTTAAGCTTGCATTATCGTTCACGGATGTCTCGCCACATCATTTTACAAGATTTGTGAGTGTGTACAGTTACATAAAGCATCTAATTCATTTTAACATCTGCTTCGTTTCTTTTTTTCTCTCTGTAACTCACTCTACAGCGATTACATTTCCACTTTCCTTTATATGGATGTGGCTTAATGTCTTATTGTAGTTATAATAATCTAACTCTGCTGCGGATAGTTATATTTACTTCCTGACACTCGAGCAGAGAAACACTCCCTGCTGCCAATATTATCTTCAAGGTTAGCGGATGAGGAGTTACCAGCAGATATTCAGTTCATAAAAGGTTTTTTGTGTGTTTTTCAAGGTCTCTGACTGCACTTGAAGTGGATATTAGATATATTCCCTTACTATAAAGAAGCGCTGATCACACTCCGCTTGGAAATGTCACAAATTAAAAGATAAAAGTTGTTTTTCCCCCGACACAAGATCTGCTGGGTGTGTCAAGGACATCACTGAACAACTATCTTGTTTCTTACGTGTCCAGATGTTTTGAGGCTGCTGTAGTCTGGAAGCTAAAATACCAAAACCAGTCACTCTGAATACATTCACAATCATCTACAACAAAAACACTTGACCTACTCAGCTTGAACATGTGAGTTTCAGCGATTAGTAACCACTCATTATTACTAATCATTATGAAGCATCTCTACCACAGTGACATTCAGCAAAAGCAGATGAAAGACAGAAACAAGTTCTGACATGATGTCACATGTGACCGAGCTCTTACAAACAAAAGAGCCCTTTCTGTGAATGACTGCAGTTCAGACATGAAATTCATACCACGTGCACTATAGCATACGCATCCGTGCTGATGTATACTTGTGCACTTAACTCTTTCCCTGCCATTGATTTGTTTTTCTGGGAACCCTTGTTTTGACTGTTATATGGTAGGGGGCGCTACTGCACATCTTTTGAAAGAGTACAGAATCTCCAGATCAAAACACACGTGAAGCAGCAGCAGAAACAAGCAATAGAAGCATTGCTGACGCACATAAATTAAATAGAAATCAAATTAAATATAATTATGCAACTAAAATGCCAATAATGCCCCCCCAAACTTAGCGTGTGACTTAATTATAAACAAGCCCGAAATACACCGGGACTCTTATTTTGAAATGTATACTATTGTAGGCTGACATTTTATATAAAGGCTATGAAGTAGACATTGCTAATGAACTCAAGTTGATGAATTATTACAATCGCTTGGCATAAATCTGCGCTTTTCATTGATGGAGAATCACTTAGAACGCGCAATAGCGCCCTCTTGTGACTTTGCAAAATGCAGCGCCCGTGGGAATGTTAGCGGGAGTAAACCGTTCTGATGCACACATAAGCAGGTATGAAACGATTAGTTAATCGATCGCGGATAAGGTAAAGTATAAGAGGATAAAAATAATAAAAGCAAAAATGTGTCTCCAAATATACTTGGGCGGCCGTTATTAATCCTGGACGGCCCGCCCAAGTAAAGTCTATGTGGGAAGCACTGTTCAAAATAAATAGACTTAGCACAGTAGTAGACGAGTAGTAGGTAGTATACAAAAGATTGTTTTAATTCTATCAAATTATTTCATCATTTGTTAAATTAACTGCAAAAAAACTCAAACTAAAAGAACTTAAAAACAACAAGAATAAAAGATATTGTTGACTAAAGTTGTTATTTTTGTTTTGTTTTTGAGCACAAAGAGTATTCTCGTCTCTTCATTACATTAAGGTTGAACCACTGCAGTCACATGACTGTTTTAACGATGTCTTTAGTACCTTTCTGGACCTTGAAAGTGTTGATTATATTGCGGTCTATAGATATCTCTCGGATTTCATCAAAAATATCTTAATATTTTAGCGTTTGTTTTATGTGTTGAACAGATTTAATTTAGTAGTTTATTCACATTTAAACATACATAAAGCACATCACATATGGTAAACATGTTTGTGTGCGTTACGTGCAAGAAAAAACCTTATCCGATATTGTGCATCGCACACACATTTGAGCATAATATGTGATTTACTCCGTGTTTGCATGTCGATCATTGTTTAGATGTAAATAAGCCTAAATGAAATCTGTTCAACATCTCTTCACACCCTTTTGAAACCCCTAGATAGCAACAGACGTGAGGTCTTCAGTACTCTTACCGGAGCATGCTGGCGGTGCGTTGATCTGAAGTTCATGCCGGGCGGCCTCTGCTTCTGCATCTGTTGCTGTCGCATCAGGTTCAGGATGACCTGGCTCTGTTTGTTCTGGCTCTGCGTGGTCGGAGGGCCTCTGGGTGCACCTGCCGCTCCGGCCTCATAATGGGACAGGGGTTTAGTGTTATTGTAGTCCAACATGGCCGCCTGGGACCCTGGGTTGGGCGGGTGGCCGAGCGGCCCCGTGGGCGCTGCTGGGTGGCTCAACATGTTGGCGTGGCCGCCGGGCTGCATGTACCCGGCCGGAGTGCCTGCTTTTGGAGAACCCTTGTTCGGCATGAGCAGGGTCTTGGGGTTGGGGAAGTCTTGTGGGTACAAAGAAGGGCTGGTGGGCTTCTCAAGACCAAACGTCCCACCCATTTGACTTTGGCTGGGAGCGTTTTGGGGCCAGGATGTAGAGTGGTTGGGCTGCTGGTGGAATTTCGCCGCTTGCGGTTGCTGAGGTTTTTGTTGAGGCGGCTTCTGAACCACATGCTGCTGGCTTTGTAATATCGCCCTCTGCTGTTCGCGTGCCGCTAACTGCTGCAGCTGCTGCGCGGGGGACAGGTCTTTGGGTGGGACGGGCATCATGTGATTTGGGAGTGGTCTGTTGGGCTGTTGTGAATGCTGCGGCAGGGCCGGCGACGTGGCCGGAGCCGTCACAGGGGAGTTGGTGTGAAGCGGCGGCCCGGATGAAGTGGGTCTCACCTGAGGTGAACCGTTACAAGAGTCCGGATCGAAGGCAGAGGAAGCCGTAGCGGGGGAAAATTCAGTCTTCACGCTCGCCAGATCTGGCGGGATCAAGCTCTGGGCCGCGGTGGACGTGAGCTCCGGGTCTTTGCGATCACCGAAGCTGTCGCTGAAGAGCTCCTGGATGTCCTCGTAGGGTACGGAGCGGTTGAACTCCTCCATGATCTCACTCCAGTCCTGATCGTCGAGGTTGAGGTCAGGGAAGAGGCTGTTGTTTCCAGTCGCACCTCCTGTGGGCAGTATGCAGGGCAAGATATCGTCCACCGGCTCCTGCTTCATTTCTTTCAGGCGGAAATCGGACTCTGAGCCCCGTGACGTGCCGCTATCGGTTATTCCGGCTCCGTTGTGTTCTGCGCCGACCGCTCGGTGGTTCCCATTGGCCATCATGCCGTCAGTGCTCACATTATGTTTAGTGTCCATGGGTGAAAGAGGAGGCACGGTGCCATTTGAGACCCCGTTACGACCGGCTAGTGCGTCCTCAACACAGGCCTTTTTATTGGGCGGGTAGCCATCGGTGAATCCGTTGACCTGGTCACGGCCAAGAGGTGAACCAGCATTCTCCAACTTCCTCTTCACAGTCTCCTGTAACTGCACAGAGAAAACAAGTCAAATTAGGCTTTATATTATGCTTATTTATGGGCCTATTTTATATAATTATATTGGATTCAAAGTAAAAAAAAAAACCATTAGGCTAAAGCAACATCTTGCAAAAATGTGCAATATTTGGGATGCACTTTATTTTACAGTACGTGTACTTACCTATTAAAATACTGAGTAATACAGGTTAGGTTTAGGTGTAGGTTCAGGGTTAGTACCTAGTTATTATAATTTCTGTAATAAGTACATAGTACGTACATGGGGAACAGGACTGTAAAATAAAGTGCTACCAATATTTGTAACCAAAAGGACAAATGTGATGTGGACCAAGAATGCAGTTGTTCTACGTACATTAATGGTAATTAAGAACTCGTTTTACAACAATTCGCTTACACAAGCAGACTGTTAGGAATGAATCATGCTCTTAAAACTGAAGGGCCACTGCTGAAACATAGCTTACCGTGTGCTGTATAAGTTAGGGGGTTGTAATTACACCACACAATGTAAAAATATCATGTAACCACAAACAATTTATGGGCACACAAATGCTAGATCACTGGAACGGAAGCTTCCCTTCTGGTCACAGGAGTTTTGGATAGGGCTTGGAATCCAAAAATCGATTCCAATTCTGGAATCAGATACTTAAAGGGATACTTCACCCATCATTACTCACCCTCATGTCGTTCCACACCTTCGTTCATCTTCAGAACACAAATTAAGATATTATTGATGAAATCCGAGAGATATCTATAGACAGCAATATAATCAACACTTTCAAGGTCCAGAAAGGTACTAAAGACATTGTTAAAACAGTCATGTGACTGCAGTTGATCAACCTTAATGTTATGAAGAGACGAGAATACTTTTTGTGCGCAAAAACAAAACAAAAATAACGATTTTATTCAACAATCTCTTCCCTGTCATTATCTTATGCAGGTGACGCAGTGAAGCTTCCGTGTTTACGTCCGAATGCTGGCTCAGTATTGGCCAAAGCTGATCATGTGATCAGCACAACGCATACATGTGATGCTGACGCAGGAGCCGGCCAATAATGAGTCGGCATTCTGAATCAGGAAGCGCTGGACGTAAACAACATATGAGAATGACACAGAAGAGAAGAGATTGTTTTGTTTTGACGCACAAAAAGTATTCTCGTCTCTTCATAACATTAAGGTTGAACCACTGCAGTCACATGACTGTTTTAACAATGTCTTTAGTACCTTTCTGGACCTTGAAAGTGTTGATTATATTGCAGTCTATAGATACCTCTCGGACTTAATCAAAAATATCTTCATTTGTGTTCTGAAGATGAACGAAGATCTTACGGGTGTGGAACGAAATGAGGGGGAGTAATTTCAGTTTTGGGTGAACTAACCCTTTAAGGTCAGGAATCGGATACTTGTTATGAAATTAAAAATCCTCATCGATTCCTCTGTGTGCATTTTAATATGACTTTAAACCACTGTTTTCTGTGCTGCGCACTCATCCAAAACATGCGCACAGAAAGCCACCTCTCATACAGAGTTTCCTTCCACGTCTTTTTGCACTTAAACGGACAAATACACACAAAAATCTCAAAATATCCTTGTAAACACAGTCAGTTAGGTCTTAAGTGAATGTAAACAGTTGACAAAGAAAACGCATAACAGTATACAGTCACTTAAAGTGACAGCAGCCTAATATTCCTACTGCAGTCTCGATAATAACGTTAATCAAACAACAAAAGATGGAGAGAAAATTGACTAACTTTATATTTGTAAATGTATATTTTATTTAATTAGTTTCTGTACCTGAATACCTGAAAATCTTAAAACGTTCTCAATCTTTATTCAGTTGTATTTCTTTCTTTTTTTTTTATTTCTGAGCATTTACTTGTCTTTAATAATACTTAATAGTTGTTTTTGCCATGATATTTTTAAACTAAAGGCAAAAGTTCCTTGTACAATTGTTCTTTACCCTGTTGATTTTTAATCATGCTATTCAGCTACAATGAAATGTTTTGCAATAAGACTTAGAATAAGTTTTTGTTTTTCTTTACCTTATTGGAATCTATAAGAATCTGAATCATTCATTCATATGACACCCAGCCCTAGACTTTAGAATGATGTGAAGCAACAATATAACAAAGGAGAATTTATATCAAAGTGTGCACAGTTCAACAGGAACAGAATGAGGTCTGAAAACATTTTGTAACCCATCCAAGCAGACGTGCGCAGCGCTGTGACGATCTGTGCTCCGGCTGAAGGCATGCGGCCCGTCTGATGTCAACTCCCCTTCACACCTGCAGAGTCTCTGAACCTGAAAAACTGGTCTCTGTATCGGCTACAGTCACTTTTCTGAGACGACCTCGCTGGGCGGCACACCCACGAATACATCCCTTCAAACATGCTAAAACTCTTCCCAAAGCAATTTTCTGCCGACATGCGTCTCTTAATCTCTTGCGCCCTTACTTTCCCTCCATCTTCATTCCTCCCCCGCGAGCTCGAGCCACATGAGTCTAATTACCATGTGTGTGAACGTGTATCCCACAACAAGAGTCAGCGCTCGGCCCGCGGGAGTGTGCCGAATTCCTGCCCATGCATGGCTCGAGCTCGGCTCGTCTTTGATGCCCTGCCTGCTACAATGGACATCCCCCGACCGCACGGGAGGGGAGCGGCGGTTTTGGCCCAAGGGCAGAGAGCGCTGTTTGAACGCAGCGATCAATACTAGAGCAAAGACTCGGGTCACTTCACTCGCCGCTTTGCAGTAACAGCTACTTTACAAACGAGGGGCAAAGTCCAACAAGAGTTTAACGCCCTTTAGAAAAGGTAGTAATTAGTCCTTTAATGGTTGAGAACGGCCAAAAATCTGCAAGTGCAATTCAAACCAGCTGTTCATTTATTAGTGCGCTTTGCCAAGACGAAGCAGTACCAACTTCAGTTAAGCTTTTTTGGCTTCTTACACACAAATCTGACAACTACAGCAGGGGTGTGCGATATACGATATCGTCTACGATAGTATCGTGATCTTTCCCTTACTTTGCCATTAACCAAACAAAAACACAGAGTGCATGCTCTCACTGCGTGATTTACTCTAATAAAAACGCCTTTGTATGAGTATTTTTTATTTATATCATATGGTTTTGTTAAGTAAATCACACAAAGAGTGCCATTTTTTCCAAACATCAGCACAATTGCAAATGTGCTATTGATTTTATACAACAGTTTAATAAACAATTAAGTGAGTTACATTTTACACACAATATTGCCTGTTTTGCTCCATTTTGCCAAAGAAAATAGTTCCAAGCAACTGGAGTCTCTGAGCGACACACAGCGGTGCTTCGTCACTACATGAATCAATCCAGCTGAATGAATCTGTTGAATAAATGACTCAATGATTCACTCATTAACAGTAACCAGATTTCCATCCAAGGATTTTTCCGTGAAAAAAGGTTTAGCGCTTTAAAACGTTTGCCATTTGCCAAAATGGAAATGCAATTTGTCGATAAAATGTATCAATCTTTGTAGGTTTAATTTTAGCGCATAAAATCTATAATTCAGATGTTGCAAAAATGAGTTTGAACACACTTTGTCGAAAAAAGGGGCTTTAATGCAAATAAATGTGGTGTCACATGACAGAATTAGCCTAAAAATGCAGCGTCCGCGCGCTTGTTTGTTGCTCCCGTTAAAGCAGCGTTTCTCTGTAGATCGTAGTTCATCAAAAGCATGAAGAAAATACGCTCTTGAAAATCCATGCATCTCGACACAAATAAGCTAGGCGTGTTAAATGAAGGAAGACCGAGTTTTCAACGCTGACAAAAAGGTAAAATAAAATATAGAACTGTATATGAATAAATAAAAGTAGCGTCAAAATCGTGTTTCGATTTAATGATCAGAAATGGTTCTACGCTACATGACAAATGAAAATCACAAACATGACACTTGAAAATAAAATAATAGTGCAATTTATTAATACAGTATAAATTAGGAAAAAGTAGTTGAATCCAAAAGGCTCTAATAAAATTTTAGAAATGTTATGTGAGAATAAGCCTCAGTTAAGCTAATGCAGACCACTTAAGATTAAATGCACAATTAAAATGTTTTAGTACACGGCGATTTGATATTTTTGATGTTGTTGAACTATGAAACCAGAACAAATAACTTTTTTTGCTTTGAACGCGTTCTCGGCCGTGTTCAAGGCGCTAAAAACTGTTGCTATAATCAAAGACTAAATATTAAACACCGTACCAGTGTAACCAGACAATTGAGCTGCTCCCAGTCCAAACCTGTGCCTCATCAAGTCCGGTCAGACGATTTTATTTCAGTACTGGGGAATTTCAATTGTCTCATTACTCCGTATCTTTTGCATTCCATTTGTAAAATGTACAAATTTGCGATAGACGCAAAATTATGTATGAAAACGGCTCAAGAGCAGATTTTAACAAAACATGCGCGACAATTTTTTTTTTTGGGATGACGTCATTTCGCACACCATTTTATCCGTAAAAGGCCAGCTGGATGGAAATATCCTGGAGACAGCAAATTTCACAATTTTTTTTAGCGCATATTTGTTTTGTTGATAAAACTGGATGGAAACTTGAGACTAGTGACTTGCTGCCACCTGCTGGCAGTTTTAGTTTCATATTTAAATTACCTTTTCAATTTTCAAATCATTTTATATATTAATATATTAATATTGTTTGCAAAAATGGATTTTGTTGATACCAATTTAATTTGATTGGTAATTCAATTATTCTAAATGGATTTATTGATTAAATGTAATAATTTGACGATAAATGATGCATAGGCTACATTTAATTAGGTAAGAAAAAAAAAATTGCCTTTATAAAGGATAATGTAGATTAAGAGAAAAAAAAATCAATTTAATCTTATTGGAAAATGTAATTTCTGTCACTGCTGTAAACATCCACTGCACAAAATAGGAAGAACAACAAAACCTTTCGGAGTCAGCCGTCCACGGCAGTCCTAAACCTGACAAGATACCAGCACAAAAACACACTCGTCCGATCACGGTTATCGACAAAATCTCAAAATATTTTCGGTGGCATTTCTGCCCTGATCTCTGGTGAAGAAGCTGTGACAGGCCAGTTGCAGGACAAGTGCTGAGCAGGGAAGAGTGAGTTATGTTGAGTCATACTGTGGGGAAGGGAAACATCTAGATGCATTACAGTTCGCCACAAGCATTATGTTCAAGATTCACTCTATTAGCACTTGTTAAAGAAAAACAACAGCCCGTCTGTAAGAAGCTACATCAATATCAAGGCATCTGCAGTTGGGGTACATGACTAAAAAAAAGAAAAATCACATGAGTTTGTAACAGTGTTGACTTTCTTCCACAGTAATCCATGCAACTTATGTTTTACTCATTGTATGGAATGCGTGTGTTCCACACGTCACAAGTCTTATGTTTTGTAACAACATGAGGTCGAGTGAGGTTGAGTTTTCAATTTTGGATCATCTAAACACCTCATGACCAGGTTTGTAGAAGCAGAAAAGTGAGAAAGCATACAGACACATGCAGCTGTCCAGAGCAGAGGCCACTGGGAACAATAGTGAGTCAGCGGTGTGGGCGAGCAGGGGGAAGGGTGCGTGTGAGCAGACCTGAGTCATCCTAAACGCCGCGCATCACGGCGTCAGCATCTCCACTGTCCCACAGCCACTCTCTGACACGCTTACTGCAGCCTTCATGCCAAACGAGCTCCAAACTAGTTTGACTGCTCCAGACGCGAAACATAACCTACTTGCTAAGAGATTAAGACAGTTCTACATCACCTGACCTAACCCAACTGTCCTACTGGAGCATTAAAGGCTACGGTTGCAACTATGTGAACATGATTTTTATAGTTATTACATATTACATCATTAAAGTTGGCGATTAGGTAATCATTTTTTCATTAAATATCAGTCATTAAACCTTTAAAACCGAATGTGTCGTCAGCGAGTTTGGAGTAAAAACATGTTATTAAATGTTGTCTTTTGTTGGATAAAAGATGTTAATAAATGCTTCTCATGTCTGGAAAGATTTGACACGTGTTGTTTTTTTCAAGCACATAAGCCATTCAAACTAATATAAAAAGAATCACTGCTTTGCGATTTCATAATCGCACTAAGCCAAATTGTTTAAGCGCAATTTCAATGGTTTTTTTCTAATCGTCCGATTAATCGTGCAGCCCTTTATGAGTGTATGAAAAATATTTCTCCTGAATGAAAACTGTGCAACCAAGTGTCAGAAAATGACTTGTATATATGTAATATAGTTGAATTTCCAAGTTTGAAGTGTTACATTCTTTAGATCATCATTGTTTTCTCTTTCTAAATAAAATTCAGAAAATGTATTATTGTTTTTTTTTTTTTTTTGACTATTTAAATTCTATTTACAAACCATTTTCACTCACCATTTATTAACAAATTGTTTTCTGAAAAAAATGACACCTTGCACTTGAAGATAGCACATTGTTTGAGAATTTTATAAAAAAAAAATAAAAAAAACATTATGTGAAAACATATGTTCTAAAGGGTTAATATTCGTAAAAATCCCAATCCTTAACGGTTTTCAACTAAAAACTTTATGCATTTTGGACGTTCATTTATATGACAGCAGCATTTTGGGGGCCTGAAAATAAAAACTTTTGAAAACGGGTTTCAAAATGCACGTTTTTGAAAACGATAGCTTTATGGTCTGTGTAAACTACAAAAATGTGAATTTGTGAAAACGGTGAGGTCATACGCATGCGCGTTACGTGTTCAGTTTATAGGTGCGTAGAGTTTCTTTACAAGTGACATCGCCATCTACTGGCCTGACAGCAGAATACAGCGATTTTTACAGATCCGTGTGATGAACAGGGATTGTTTTGACGACGTTGTCGTTTGTAAGCAAACAACATTTGTTTTTAGTACATCATTGTCTCGTAAACGTAAATGAGATTTGTTAATTTTTCCACCCAAAGTAACAGCTTGAGGAATTATGTATGCTCATAGGACATATATTGTAAGTAGGTTCAAATCCTCCAACTCAAAGCATGAGCAATAATAATTCAATTCAAGAAATGGAATAATGTTTAATATAGTTTTAGAAAATTATCCTCATAAACAGATATGGACAAACCCAACTGTTGGGTCTAAAAATTTAAACTAATGGTTGGGTTTGTCCATATTTGACCCAAACATGGGTTGAATCAACCCAGCATTGTCACTCCCACTCAAAACTTTTGAGCCTCGACTCACCGGTTGAGAAACACCGTTTCACATGTGATGTAGTTTGTTTCACTGCTGGCATTAACCCTAGCAGGTCACGTCAACACCCTTAAAAGTATTTTCACCCAAAAATGAAAATACTGCCATCATTTACTCTTCCTCATTAGGGCTGGGACAATAAATTGATGCATCACGAATCACGAAATGATTCTGGATTGATTCTGATATTTTCCAAATCCATCGCAATTCTCTCTCGAATCGATTCTGAGCTTAGTTTTAACAGCAGATGGCGCTGCATGCTTTAGAAACAGCCGTACTCTGCTTCCTTCCAGTTCCTTACACACACCACTAAAACCTAAAATAATCATTCATAAAGTTCGAAAAGGTTGAAGCGAATTACAAGTGTTTGCAGTCGCGTCAAAAGCATTCTGAGGTGCAAATACTTTCTCAGCCGAACGCACGAGCGCTCTTCTTCATGAGCATGAGCGTGAGATTAAAAACTAGCCTAGAGCGCCATCTGCTGTTAAAAACTAAGCTCAGAATCGATTCAAAAGAGAATCACGGTGCATTCGGAAAATATCAGAATCGATCCACAAATCGTGACGCATCTATATATTTTTGTCCCAGCCCTATCCCTCATGTCGTTCCAAACCCATCAGACTTTAATTCTTCTTTAAAACACAAATAAAGGTTTTTAAATGAAAATGTCCCTCCATTAAAAGTTCATTCATCCAAAATCCTAGAAGAGAAATCAATGAAAATCTAGAGTTAAAAAGTGAATTTATAAGATTCCCTAGAAAATATAGTTAAAAGAAACACAAGTTTAACTCTTGAGATTCACAATAGTTCCTGTTTGGCAAGATAGCCACAGCCTCAATGACTAAATCTAAGCTAATGAGCATGTAGCAACAATCCCACAATGTAAACTACAAAGAGTGAATGAATGATTGGTGGACAGATCAAATCTAGACGGATTGTGTGGCAGGACCGGTCAGTCACTAAAACATCACTGCTTGTGATTAAATGAGGTCAGATGATTATGGAGCTTTTCCACGGAGAGGTACGACTAATAATTCATTTCCATAGAGGTGTTTACTTGGATGTTTATTTGCGAATTAATGGTTATATAGTAAATGTTTATATAATTACAGTGTTTTAAACAAGTGTTAAAAGTTACATGCGGTGGCCGAACATCAACCCGCTGAATGAACAGCAAAATGCAGACGACTTCGAGACTAAAGATGAGAACAGACGAGAGAGAATTAAATTCAGCGCTTTTATTTCCAACATGTGCTCATTCATGGCTGTATTATTTAATTCATGCAAAGTTACATCTTTATTGGGACAGGACGTGACGGATTATCTTACGTGACTCCGTGAGCTTGTCTCTATTCATAAACTAGCTACATTTCAGGTATTTATGTAACATCTAATTTGTGCATTAATAGCTGTTAAGTTTACTAATTATAGCAAAGCAGGTAAGTATACATTTGCACGCCGTTGTCTCGTCGCTGTAATGGCGATCCTGCGCGCAATTCTCAAAACACCCACAAGATGGCGCAGTTTATGGTAAATCCGATATTACAAAACCGATAACGGTAAAATGCTTTAATATCGCAGATATTCGCTATATCGGTTGCTTTCTATTAAAAAGTATATAATTTTTTGCATTAAATAGAAAATAAATCAAGCGTCATGTGCTCTCAGAACATTTCACAATCACGAAGTGTCGATACACAAAAAGTTGTTTTGTGAAATGTGTTTGTGCTCTATTTCTTGGGTCATATATTTTATCGAACGCAATAACATTAATGCCGTAAAACTGAATTTGCACAAAAGTATTAGGGATGCACCAATATGAAAATTTCAGCCGATAACAGATATATTGGCCGATAAATCAAAATTTGTATTTGCACTCTAAGTGTCGATACACAATTTTCAAACCTAAAAGTCTTTTTGTGAAATGTTGTGTTTGTGCTCCATTTTTTGTTCATATTTTATTTAACGCAATAACATTAATATCATAAAACTGAATTTGCTCAAAAGTCTTCAGAAGTATTAGGGATGCACCGACATGAAAATTTCGGTCGATAACAGATAATTCTTTATATTTGAAAGCCGATAACCGATATATTGGCCGATAAATCTAAATCAAAATTTGTATATAATCAGAGCAAGTGTTTCACCATAAAATCCATGTTCCAAACACACAATTATAATGTTCTCATTATAATATTATGTTGACTTGTTTCACATGTTGCACTTAAATGCAATTCTATTTTGAAGTGATTTTAAATCATATTTCAAGCAATTCAAAACCACCATGGTGAACAGTGCACATCTGAAATAATCCATTATTTATCAGCTTTAATATATCGGCCAAATTTTCCTATTGGATATCGCCGATAACGATAACATTCAAAATGAACATATCAGTCGATACCGATATATCGTGCATCCCTACTAGAAACAGGGAAGCTCTGAACGTGCCTGTCTCAGGGTTTATGCAATGCACAGTCCAAAAAACAAACAGCCATGAGGTGATCACTCATTGATCTCCCCTCTTAAACATCTGTGGCACACCACAGAGCTCATGTGACATGCGCTGGGCGCGTGCTCGTGTCACGGTCACATGATCATCCCAGCGCTGCTGATGCTGCATGCGACTTCAACACACCTGCAGTGCATTCTGGAGCAGAAGTTTGATTGACACTTCAATGCTTTACCTCTGGGACAAGCAAAGTAACGGGTTTGGAGGTTATAAATCAACATATGTGATGTTTGAATCTTTCAGACATCTGAAAACCCCTTTCACATACACTCACCGCGATCAGCGTGTTGTTTCTGCTCTGCTCCCCGGGCGTCCCGCTCCCTCCGTCCGCCAGATCCGAGCCGCCGCCGGTCCCTCTCTGCCCCGCCGGGTCCGCGCTCGCCGCCGCGGGCTGCCGGTGCTTGTTCGAGCGCTTGGCCTTGGTCTGCAGACAGCGCTGGTGCAGGGCATAGGTCTGCTGCCGACCCATTTCATGCCGCTCCCCGGCCGTGCTTTCATAGCGCTTCTCGCAGCCGGTGTGATGCCGCCGGAAGAGCTCGATCCGCCGCCGCAGCCGCTCCATCACCGCGTTGTGCCGCGGCACCACGAAATCCGCCATCATCCGCGTTTATAAAGTCTCTGGATACTAACAGTGCCGTTTGAGTGCGTTTATGAGCCTGTCCTTACAAAACACACTCCATTTTTATCACTATCTGCCTCCTTATACAACAAAAGACATGGCACATAGTTCAGACGCGAGCGCTTATATTCAGAAAGTTTATTTTTTAACAGAAATCACTGAAAAATCTCACTATATTCAAGCCTGAATGAAGTTAAAACGGCCATTTTATGAATGAAAGAGTTCGAGAACACTAATAAATTATTCATCTTAGAAGTTAGACATTTAAAGTTTGAAAAGTTTCGAAAACGTCAAACCCTTTTAAATAATATTTACCTCACGTTTAGGCCTTTATATTCACAATTAAATCGATTTTTCCGTCTTGTTCGAGCAACAACTTCAAAATAAACGTGTAGTTTAATCGCCTCAGAGCTGAAGTTTGACAAAAGACGTAGTTGAAATTAAAACGCTTCGACGAAAGGTTCTAAAAGTGGTGTGTGGAAAAAGTTTAAAAGCTTTAAAACACCAAATTAGAGAGTTAGAAGCGAGTTTTGGATGTAAAAGTAACTTTTAAACTAGCAGTGCGGCTAACAGCTGATCTCCTCACAGTTACATTAGCTGCGGATGTAGCTTAGCCTGGATGCTAACTAGCCCTCAAACAAAGCATTATAAACTCACTTTCTTCCCAATGCGCTTTAAAAGTCTTGAAGTACACACAGCCGACTGCTGTCCGCCGGGTTAGCTCGACGAGAGGACGAGAAAGCGAGCGGTAGAGGAGTAAACTCTGCCCCACTGCGCTGTCTCTATTGTTTTCCAGTGTTCGGGCAGTTGTTGGTCGCCATCTTGTAACTATTTTTTTCTTTTTTCCTGTTTTATCCGCGCGCTGTGAGTGACAGATCAGCCGAGCAATCACTGAATCCATGAAACATTCCTCCGCAGATGCGCTGCTCTCGGGAAACACGCTTAAAACGCTTTGTTTTCATGCTTTTTACACTGTGGAAATGAATGTGCTATTTGATAGATAGATAGATAGATAGATAGATAGATAGATAGATAGATAGATAGATAGATAGATAGATAGATAGATTACTTTTAAACTGTATTTCACTAGAGATTTACAGTTTTAAAAGGTATTTTGTAACGTATTTTGTTAGATTACCCAAGTTTCGTAACTTACTAAATATTTTAGAATACTTTACTAATTAATATGTAACATAAAAACAAGGCAATTTATCTCACAATTCTGACTTTTTCCCAGAATTGTGTGATATAGAGTTGCAATTGCGAATTATAAAGTTAGAATTGTGAGATATAGCTAAACTCTAAATTTTGAGATATAAACTCGCAATTTTCCAGAAAAAAGTCAGAATTGTGATATAGGCTAAACTCGAAATTTTCCAGAAAAAGTCTATAAACTAAATTTTTCAGAAAAAAAGTCAGAATCATGAGATATAAAATCAATTTTCCAGAAAAAAAGTCTATAAACTCAATTTTCCAGAAAAAAGTCTATAAACTCAATTTTCCAAAAGATGTAGATGAAATTAAAACGCTTCGACGAAAGGTTATAAAAGTGGTGTGTGGAACCAGTTTAAAAGCTTTAAAACACCAAATTAGAGAGTTAGAAGCGAGTTTTGGATGTAAAAGTAACTTTTAAACTAGCAGTGCGGCTAACAGAAAAAGTCTATAAACTCAATTTTCCAGAAAAAAGTCAGAATCATGAGATATAAACTCAATTTTCCAGAAAAAAGTCAGAATCATGAGATATAAACTCAATTTTCCAGGAAAAAAGCCTATAAACTTGCAATTTTCCAGAAAAAAGTCTAAAGTCTATAAACTAAAAAAAGTCAAACCTGTGAAATAAAAACTTGTAATCATGAGGGAAAAAAGTCAAAATTTCAAATCAAATTTTATCATGCAATCCTGACTTTATTACTTGAAACTGTAAGTTTAATTCTCGCAATTCTGAGAAAAGTGAAAATTGTGAGATAAAAAGTCAGAATTGCATGAAAAATCAGAATTGTGATATAAACTCGCAATTTCCAGAAAAAAAAGTCAGAATCGTGAGATATAAACTCACTATATTTACCAGAAAAAAAGTCAGAATTGCAAGAAAAAGTCAGAATTGTGATATAAACTCGCAATTTCCAGAAAAAGTAAGAATCGCGAGATATAAACTCACGATTTTCCAGAAAAAAAGTCAAAATTGTGATTAAAAAGTCACAATTGAGAAATATAAACTCGCAATTTTCCAGAAAAAGTCAAAATTGTGATAAAAAGTGAGAATTGTGATATAAACTTGCAATTTTCCAGAAAAAAAAGTCAGAATTGTGAAATAAAAACTTGTAATCTTGAGAAAAAAAAGTCAAAATTTCAAATTTTTATCACATAATTCTGACTTTATTACTTGCAACTGTAAGTTTAAATCTGGTAATCCTGAAAAAGTCAGAATTGTGAGATATAAATCACGATTTTCCAGAAAAAGTCAGAATTGACACATTTATATCACGAAATTCTGACTTTATTACTTGCAATTGTAAGTTTAAATCTCGCAATTCTGAGAAAGTCGCAATTACCTTTTTTTTTTTTTTTTTTTACAATTACAAGGACTCACAAACAACTATCACAAAACATGACAACAGTCGTGGATCGTCTGATGACAGACAGTTCAGATTCAAGGGCATGTACAGTTTTGAATGGGGCAACTTTTATAAATTCAGTCATTTTGTCTTGTGGAGTGTATGTAAACATCTGATATGTGAAACAGCTTATTCAGGACAGAACTTAATAAAAATAATTGTTCTGATCCCTCTTACGCCTATATTCCAGTATTAGGCACCTGTCTATAGCTGACCACACGCGTCACAGCATGAGAAGTGTTTAAACGGTTGTCCAGCGTCTCGTCACGAGATTGTCAGAATGAGGTATTCCCCTCTCATAATGCATGCTGAGTTTGGGAGATGAAAACACTGATGATTTGAAAGAAACAGGAAGCTTCTCTGACAGCGGCTCGACTAAAGCCTGCTCATTCTCCACCGCTGCTCCGATTGTGTAAAACTGAATTATGCAACTTGCTCCGCTCTCACTTCCAAAAATAGCTCTTCCTTACAATCTCTTAACTGCTGAGATCAACGTTTTGCATGTCAAAGAGCTATTTTTAAAAGAATGCAGTACATGTTTGGATATGATCCTCCAGTGTGCAGCAGTTTCCACAGATAACGCTCAGAGAGATAGTGTTTGACCTGATTTAGGAGGTTTCCATTGTCCTTTAATAAACTATTGAGTGGCCTACAAAACTAGTGGCCTCATTGTATTACATTTCCAAAATATCTGCAAACAAACATGTTTTTTTTCTTCTCAGAACTAATTTCACATTTCATTTCTGAACAGTGGATGCATGACGTCATTTCTCCTCAGGTGTCTTCATTTCCCATCCCTAAACTAAACCCTCGGCCTACAGTAAGAGCACTAGTGGACAAAAGTCATGTTCAGAGCAGATATTTGCTTTTAATGACACTACAAATTTGATTAAACCATTAAAATATGAGGAAAATATTTAATATTTTTAAATATGAGTGAAGAACAAAACACCAAAAATAGCTACAGGTTTCATTTCACTGTGCAAAATAATCAGTTAATAATATTTGGTTGGTTTGAATTTATTATATAGAATTAGTATTGTCACATTTAACGCCGGTTAAGCACAACATTTGACAAAAAATCGGTTTTACCGAATGACGATATTTTCAATCAATGCTAACAGGCTGATATCTAACAAAAGGACAATCAAACATTTTATATTTAGTACAAGTTTTTAAAATATTACAACATTTTCCATGTTTTATAGCGGTTGCACCGAATGACCTGATGTTTCGGGACATGCGTATGATCAAGTGAAAACATGAATTTATCAAATAGTTAAGAGAGAGTTAGTTACTTTACTTCATGATCATGTGGTCCTTTGCAGGTGTCTGAATGATGTCACATCCTGTCACATGATATTGATCACATGACTTGATCCAAAATGGTCCCTTTATATCGGTTACTCCGAATGACATCAATGAAATTATATTATTTCTCATAATAAAACGACTTCTACACATAATTTTAACACCATTTTGCATTATGTTGATATATGATGTTATAAAATCATGCCAGAATAGAGAATATATACATTTATTACATTTTAAGATATTTTAATCACAAATGAACAGTTAAACCGAATGACCTTATGACGCTTCAAAATCTTTAAAATACCTTTATATGTAGCAAAATATAATTAAAACCTTTTGGATTCAATAAAAGAGACAAATGCTAAAGAAAGCAATCCCTAAATCCGGCAGAATCACACAACAACACACGTCTCTCGTTCTTCAAATCAGTTTATTTTAGTTTGTGAGTAACATGATGGATTTTTCCCAAACCATCCAGAATCATCATCATCCAGACTCGTGATCTCAATTTCACAACGCCAGTAAATCACTCAATCCATTGGTTCTCCATCCTTCTATCCATCCACACTAATCAATCACCTACATTTGTGAAACAATGGTAATCCAAAAGACAAAGAAAAACAGGAAAGAAAGAAAAAACAGCCCAAATCACAGGTGTACACAGACAAGACATTTATAGTTGGAGATGATGCCCATCAGAGGAAGATAGTAATACAGCAGAGCAGCAGATATAAGCTCATATGTCATGTGATTTTCTTCTTTTTTTTTGTTCTCAGTTACCTTTGAAAGTGCCAACTCTTCATTAGTCTCGGGGGTAGAGCTCACGTTATGGCATCTCACATGACCGTTTCGATGGGATATCAACAGTTCGCCATATTGAGAGTATAAACAAGTAACTTTTAAGAATACTAGGGATACTACACATGCTAGCTGACTTCAGATCAGGGTCAGCCCCTAATAGTGCCTTTTTTTGTATCTTTGGGGTCAAGATTTTAAGGGCGGAGTCAGTGTGAAATGGTTGAGGGAATAATACAACGGTTTGCTTTACACCCAGGACTTTTCATGTTTTCTTTGAGTGACACGGACTAGAAAACAGAGTGAATCAAGGGTGAATCTCACTTAATTTACATGCTCATGCCATACTTTATTGGAAAAGCAAAATAAAATACATTTTGCATGAAAAAAATGAAGCTTATTTAAGCGGATTCACCCTCAAACAATGAATTAGTCCTCTTAGTTCTCATGTGGTGTGAATGTGATCGGTTCAATGAAATCGGAAGCTGCTACTGCTGCTGGACAGGATATGACATCACAGTGAGAGAAGATAAGCACCTGTTATTGGGCTGGACAGGTTAGAACAGTTCAAGACCGGAGAAGACATCTGTACAGCAATCCATGATTTAGTAAAAAGTCCATTTGAATAGCAAAAACAATAACAAACGAACAAATGTATTAGACAAAACTCACAGTACATTCACAGAAAAAAATATTAGCAAATCTTGTGTCCTACAAGTAAGGCAGTACACTAGAAGCTACGAATCTATCTGGCGTTCTCCCTGGATACCTCACTGAGCGCGGGCGGCTCGTCCGGCCGGGTCGGCCTTCTACTGACGCCATGACGAAATGGAATAGAAAACATCTCATTTATATTTGTTAAAACCTAGGTGTGTGTCTAAGCTGTCAAGCGGCCATTTTATAGTTTATATCGTTTATAATGAACGTATCCGATCAATCAGCTGACCTTCTATGGCTTCTCGAGTAATTCTAGAACAAAGGAATAAAGCTGTTGGCCTGTAAACCTTACAATACCAGGTGTGCCATAGTGTCGTCATATGTTAGGGTTCAGGAACACTGTCTGGAAGTGTGTGTGTGTGTGTGTGTGTGTGTGACTGCCGAGAGGGGGAACGGGATCTTTACACGAGCGTCGGATGATCAGTTCAGGAATGATAAAGATTGCGTTTCCTTTTTAGTTATGGAGAAAGTTTCTATGCTATTCAATGGTCATCGTGACAACCATCAGCATCCTCAAGAGCGCTCGAGGAGGCGTCTGATTCGCTGTTGGTCATGTGGCGGAGCGTCTGACCATCGCCGGGGAAGGAGTGAGGGGAGGAGGAAAGACGGAGCAGGAGAGGGATGTTGGCATACGCTTGAGGACTTTTGCACTTGAAACAGATTCAGGAAGTCCATCAGTCCTTTCTCGCTTTCCTGTTTCTGGGAGACCTTCTCAGGATGTCGTCCTCTGATTTCTGCTCAACACACAATGATGAGATTTAAAACACGCTCTCGATGGAAATCACTTACTGGAGCAAAAGCTACTTCGTTTGAGTGATTTATTATCCAGATGTCATTTTAAAGTGTCAAACAGGCTTTTGAGGAAGGGTTATTTGTTCATCTGTCAATCATCTTTGGCTTTGTTTACATTAAATGTCATTATAATGAGATTTAGGCAGTAATGCAACTCAATTTTACCTCATATACTCATATTGATCAAATGTATGCGTTTAAGCTCATAATCGTAGTAAAATGCTGATCTTACACTGCAAAAAATGCTTTTCTTAGTATTTATTTAGTCTAAATATCAAAAAAAAAAAAAATGTAAATCCAATGCTTTTACTAGATTTTTTTGTTTTCTGGGAAAAAAAAAAAAAAAAAAATCAAAAAGGTGAGTTTTTGCTTAAAACATGCAAAATTATCTGACAATAGGGTAAGAAAAATAATCTGTTTCTGTTTGAAATCTCAATTCTGTCCCAAACAGAAACAAGATTATTTTTCTTACCCTATTGTCAGATAATTTCGCTTGTTTTAAGCAAAAACTCGCTTCATTTTGATAGTTTTTTTTCCAGAAAACAAGAAATAAATCTTGTAAAAGCATTTGGATTTAAGAATTTTAGATATTTAGAATGGAAGAGAGAAAAAAAACCACTGAGTTAGAAAAGTGTAATCACAATAAACAGGCATGCACTGCAAAAAATGCTGTTCTTAGAGTTTTTGTCTTGTTTCTAGTCAAAATATCAAAAAATTCTTTAAAAAAAATTATTTTCTTGTTTTCAGGAAAAAAGTCAAAATTAAAACAAGCAAAATAATCTTAATACAAACTGAAAACAAGTTTATATATCTTATTTTTGGTTTGAAATAAGATTATTTTGCTTGTTTTAAGAAAAACAATCACTCAATTTTGACTTATTTTTCCTGAAAACAAAATTTTTACTTGTCAAGAAAATGCTTCTTGATTTAAGAACTTTAAGATATTTTGACTAGAAACAAGACAAAAACACTAAATAAGAACAGCATTTTTTGCATTAATTAATCGCAACATGAAAATTTGATACCGTCACATGCCTAATTGATGGTCAAAAACACTGAAATGAAGACACTTAAGACAGCACGAGACGCTCTACCTCATTAGATGTGCTGTCGTCTTTGTGGTCGCTCTCGGCGGCCTCTTCACCTTCTCCGTCTCCATCTCCGTCTCCTGTCGAATCCTCATCTTCACTCTTCTTTGCATCTGAGGAAACAAAGACACAGAATAAAATCAAACAAACAGCTCCACCTCCATAAGGTCCAAGCCCCCGCATGTTTATCTGTCAGACCTTGCTCGTCCTCCTTGGCTTCCTCTTCCTCAGCTTCAGCTTCAGCTTCATCCTTCACGTCTGGCTGCGGTTCGTCCGTCTTCTTGTATTCAGCAGCAGCTGTGGGCGCGGAGCTCTTCTGTAAGACACAGGAAGACTCTACAGATCCACCCTTGGCCATACGCTAAGGTCACAGTGCTTTAAATGGCACATCATGCTGAGGGGAAACAGACACACACACACACGAACCTTTCCAGTGCAGCAGAAGACGATGATGAGCACCACAGGAAGAGCCACCGTCAGGACGTAGACGATCCAGAGCCACGGTCTCTCTTCAGCAGCTGTTATCATCTGATTCATCAGACCAGGCTGTGAACACACACAATTTCATTAATCAATGCCATTTTCACCAGCATTTATTAGAGTAGAAATCAGGAAATCATGTGACCCAATTCAAATCTCAACGTGTCAGAGTGAAACAGCTGGATCGAGACAAAAAAGACAATTCATTATTAATCAAAACTGCATTTTTGGTCATGTTTGTAGCAGTGTGTGGTTTTCATGCCAGTATAACACGCATGCTTTTATTTATATTTTAGAAAATATTTACAAATTAAAATTAGATACTGGTCATAAGTTTGGAAAATATTTTTTCTTCTTCTGCTCACCAAGGCTGAATTTATTTGATCAAAAATACATTAAAAATTGTGAAATATTATTACAATTTAAAATATCTTTTTTTTATTAATGCATATTTTAATATGTAATTTATTCCTGTGATCAAAGCTGAATTTTCAGCATCAGTACTCCAGTCTTCAGTGTCACATGATCCTTCAGAATTAATATTAACAATGTTGGAAACAGTTATAGTAAAATTACATTCACATAGAAAACTACTAATAATATTTCACAATATTACTGTATTTTTGAATGAAATAAATAAATGCAGGCTTGATGAGAAGCAGACACTTCTCTCAAAAACATTAAAAATAGTAAAGTTTGCAAACTTTTGACTGGAACTGTAAGTGATTTGAAACCTAATATGAAAAAAAACATCTGTTAAATGCACAGATTCATACTCTGTACTCCTATTACAGTATTTTTCACAAATAAAAAAGGTAATAAAATTAAGTAAACACTGTAAACAACAGTGCACTCCGCGTCTGTGTTCACTGGGAATCTGAGTTTCTCTAATAAATAACAGGTAATGACAATTACGACATAGTTCTCTTTTTTTTTTTGAAGATTTAAGGTTTTATATGATATGATAAACATATTTAATTTAGGCTTTTACTCACATATAAACACTGATCAGCACACACAGCACATCAAATATAATAAACCTCATTGGTTCTTGTGTGTCAAATTCACACATTTGAGCGTCTGCTGACCATATGACATGTGCATTTATACATTTTTATATTGAAATAAAGCCTTTGTGATTTAAAGATAGACTGAAGTCATACTGCTTACTGAATTAGTAAATGTTTATTTTTAAGTGCTCTGTAAACCCTCCAAACCAAGCGCACATCCTTCGAACATCATGTGATAAATAGTTAAACACGGTCACACTGAGGAACTCTGTCGATTCTGACGTTGGTGTGATAAAACAAAACATGAGCCACAGGCTTCCGTTAGGTCCTTTAGCCAGGGACAGAGCCGGCCGTCCAGTTTAATATGCGAGGCATGCCTGGAATGCACCTTTGGGGGAAAAGGCATTTGCACAGTAGGAATTCTCATGAAAGCCAGCTAAAATCCAGCTAATCCCAGAGTGCACGGCGCTCAGCGGCGCCTCGCAGCACAGACTCCTGAAACAGACCTCACGTCTCTGCTGAAGAATCTCAATCGCTGTTCTCCGTTCTCAAACAGACTAACTGTGACCTCTGCGCATTCATATATACACTTCCCAAATGACCTACTACTTCCTGTGAGATTCTGATGCACACTTTCCCATCCCATGAGTGAGATAAAGGGATTTCATACCTCCGCGGCTCCCTCGGCGGCTTTCTTCAGACCCCAGCTATCGGCCGCCCATCGCTCGGCCACAGAACGATCAGAGGTGATGAAGAAGTTGTCGAAGAAGATGTCGGAAGACATGGACCAGAGCTCCAGACCGACGGCGCTGAACGGAGTCATGCGGAACGGGTGCAGGTCCTCGAAGAAGTCTGGGTTCGGGATCTTCCTGGGCTTCCACACTCCCTGACAAACCAACACACAATTAGACGCTGTGAGGAGGAGTTTTACTGCTAATACTCAGGGTTACGGTCAACTGCTGCTAAACCATTTCATTTTATCTTAATTAACCGTTCCAGGAAGATCACGGAGCATCAAATAAGCCGCATGAGATGTTAGTTACCTGATAATTAGGGTTGTCAATCATCGGTGGCTTCCACTTGCCCTTGTAGTTGGGGTTGTCGATCATCGGCCTCTCCCACGGCCCACAGCCGGGCGCCGTCTCACACACGGGATTGGGGATCTGAGGAGCTTCCCACTCGCCATCCATATCCTCATCCCTGAGAGACGAGCACAGATGAAGAGCAGGAAGACCACAGGAGAACTCACACAACCTCATATCCCTATTTCAGCTCCGCTCTCTATAATTATAACAATTCAATCTAGATCACCACCCCACGAGTCCTGATTTCCTCATTAAAGTCAGCTGACTCTGTCCACGAGCGCGATCACGTCTGCTGCTTTCACATGTCTGAAACTAAACCTCACACCTGCACCGCTGTGGCGAGATTTCTACCGAAACAAAGTCACATGAGTGTACTAGGATGCCCTGCATATCCAACTTTAATAAAATGCATTTATTTTAATATATTCACAACACTCAACTTCAGTAAATTTATACATTGCTTTTTTTAAATTAACAATAATATTAAACATTTTTATACTTTATAATATTCCCCTACCCTCATGGCTTTTTTCCAGAGGTTAGATTTTGATAAGATTCAAATATTAATGTGTGAATTTTTAGTAATCGTATTTAAAGGATTAGATCACTTTTAAATAAAATAATTTACTCACCTCCATGTCATCAAACATGAGTAAATTATCAGGAAAAATATAAAAGTGAATTAATCCTTTAAAAACAAAATCTTTATAAACTCTTTCCCCGCCAAACACAGAACTTTGTTATTTATGAGAAAACGGGTTTCCATGTTTTCACTGTTAAACACTCGGCGGCGCTATTACGCATCTTCTGAACGAGTACAGAATCTTCCGAACGGAAGCACAGACGAGGGAGACACAGAAATCTCATATTTAAGCAGATGCATGTGAAAAATAATGCAATCAACAATAATGAAAACTGCATAAGGTTAGTGAGTGAAGTGTCGATCCAGGAAGTGATGTAGGACTGAAGCTTTGGTGGTGTTGATGGAGGCGATCTATGCTTTGATCATCGTACTGAACATGATTCAGATGTAGTGTTTGATAATGAAACTTAAGTGTTAAAAAAGAATGAAGCTAGAATAAAATCTCTTTTGTTTACAACTAGTCTCTCTGTTCTTTATTTTGATATATTCATGCAACAAAATATTCTGGGGGTCGTGAAAATGATCAAAAATGCAACTTTTTTCAAAAACGCTGGCAGGAAAAGAGTTAATATTAAGAACAGGGTTTTCTTGTAATGTGATGGACAATGCATTACCAGTCCTCTGGCTTGAGGGCATCGGGGTCGCTGATGTACTCCGGCTCATCGTCCAACCAGCCGTCAGGTTTCACAGCGTCTTCATCAGCGATCTTAGCGGGAGCATCTTCATCCCTGAATCACAAACACACCAAACAATGAGGAAGTGGACAACAAGTGATGACTTCAATCCTCAATACACACTCTCTCAGTCACACACTCTCTCTCTGGGTCTCACCAGTCCTCGGGTTTGACGGCGTCTGGGTCCTGGATCTTGGGTCTCTCGTCCCAGTCCTCAGGTTTGTGGTCATCGGGGTCCTCGATCTCAGCCGGAGGGTTGACGGGAGGAGTCATGTCATTCAGGAGACTGCCGCTGTTCACCACCGTCTGGTCGATCAGGATCTCGAAGCTGTTATCAGGGTTCAACACTGCAGGAGAACACATCGACACGCATGAAATAAACACTTTCACTTAGCAAAACAGTCTTTTTTTATGTCACAGTCTTTCAGATCAAGAGCATTAATCTTATAGGTTGGCCAGTTTAGAGATGTTCATGTCGGTCTCAGATGCTATTCATTCAAATAAAATGCTTCAAAGCTTTCATTTTTCTGATACACAGGTGCAGTATAATGAGTGTGTGTTACCCAGTGTGTAGAGGTGAGTCTTCTTGTCGGTGTAGTACGTGCGGAGGTCTGCGTCAGGCTTCTTAGCGTGCTTCTCCTCAAACTCGCCGGTCTTTGGGTTCTTGTGTCTAAAGATGAAGTGCAGTTTGTAATCCTCACCACACTTATCAGGTCCAAACATGATGGTGTATGGAGTCTTATCCACAAACTCCGCCTGTGAGGACAGACAGGAGGCGGTGAGGTGAGGAGCGCGATCAGAACTGAATACAGGCGTAAACGTTGTGATCAGATCACTGAAACCAGGCATCACATTTGTAGTGGAAACTCTCATCAGTCCTGAAAGCGAGTTATAACGTAATCGTTCTGCGACGTGTTTTGAGAAAATGCAGCAAAACAAGTGACTCAAACTTCCCTGCATTGTTCCAAAACACAGTTGTACATGTGCGAGAAAGTGATATAGAGTCTTATGAAACAAGAGGGGAGCGTCTCGTCACAATTCAAACCCAGGAGACGCATGCAAACAGAAATGCATCTCAGCTGATCCACTAGTGATTGGATCACCAAAGATGCATCGAATACCTCACAGAATCAGGGCCTGTACATTTTTAGAGAGCAGGCTATCCTTCAGGGTTTTTAAAATCAAATTTAAGGTCTTTTTAAGACCTTTTTTATGACCTGCACAAATAAAATGAGTATCATATGGACGAGGTAGAGCAAGATCTATGACAACAACCAAACCATAAAATGATTGTAAAAACCATAATTTCATTACAACTTTATAGTTCAAATATACAGGTTTTGACAAAAAGTTTTATAATCATTTCAGCCTTTAAACATTTTTTAAGAAAAGGGATGAGTTAATTATGTCAATGACATACATCACAAACCAGTCCGGCTGCATGTAAACACAGTTTCACGCTTATGGAACAGAAGAAATATAGCGGTTACCCTGGAAAAACCCTGTATATAATGCAGCTGCGCTTGTATATAACGCAGAAACGCCACAAGTTTGCAGGTATAATATAAACACCACAAGCTAAACATTCTCATAATTCATCAACAGCAGATCATAAGCAATGGATTGGCATAAATGTACGGTTTTCATTGATTGTGAACTGCTCTGTAGAAGCAGCAGCGCTCAATTAAACCATTGCCTGTTGAAGTTTAATAACAACATTAAGCCGTATCACAGTTCCTGTTCTGTCCCCAAATGAAAATTAAGACTTTTCTTATACCATTTAAGATATTTAAAGCTTTTTAAGACCTTTTTTATGACCTGCACAAATAAAATTTATATCATATGGACGGGGTAGAACAAGATCTTTGATAACAACCAAACCATAAAATGATTGTAAAAAACATAATTTCATTAAAAATTTACAGTTCAAATATACAGGTTTTGACAAAAAGTGTTATAAAATGGGAAACATTTCAGCCTTTAAACATTTTTTAAGTTAATTAAAAAATTAAGTTAAGAGTTAATTATATCAATTGCATACATCACAAACCAGTCCGGCTGAATGTAAACACAGTTTCACGTTTATGGAACAGCAGAAATATAGCGGTTACCCTGGAAAAACCCTGTATTTAACGCAGAAACGCCACAAGTTTGCAGGTATGATATAAACATTGTCATAATTCATCAACAGCAGATCATAAGCAATGGATTGGCATAAATGTATGGTTTTCATTGATTGTGAACTGCTCTGTAGAAGCTGCAGCAGCACAGCGATTTTACTTCAACAGGCAATGGTTTTAGTGCTGCATGTTTAAGTTAAATAATAACATTAAGCCAGATCACAATTCCTGTTCTGTCCCCAAATGAAGATTAAGACTGTTCTTATACCATTTAAGATATTTAAGGCTTTTTAGGACCTGCACAAATAAAATGAATATCATATGGACGAGGTAGAGCAAGATCTATGACAACAACCAAACCATAAAATGATTGTAAAAACCATAATTTCATTACAACTTTACAGTTCAATTATACAGGTTTTGACAAAAAGTGTTATAAAATGGGAAACATTTCAGCCTTTCAACATTTTTTAAGAAAAGGGATGAGTTAATTATGTCAATGACATACATCACAAACCAGTCCGGCTGCATGTAAACGCAGTTTCACGCTTATGGAACAGGAGAAATATAGCGGTTACCCTGGAAAAACCCTGTATATAATGCAGCTGCGCTTGTATATAACGCAGAAACGCCACAAGTTTGCAGGTATAATATAAACACCACAAGCTAAACATTCTCATAATTCATCAACAGCAGATCATAAGCAATGGATTGGCATAAATGTACGGTTTTCATTGATTGTGAACTGCTCTGTAGAAGCAGCAGCGCTCAATTAAACCATTGCCTGTTGAAGTTTAATAACAACATTAAGCCGTATCACAATTCCTGTTCTGTCCCCAAATGAAAATTAAGACTTTTCTTATACCATTTAAGATATTTAAAGCTTTTTAAGACCTTAAATTTGATACAACAGACTTTTAAAGGACCTGCAGGGACTTGTGAGAGTCTAGGTTAGTTTCTAAGAACTATCATCACCAGCACAATGAAGATGTAGAGAATCTCACCAGGTCCAGATCAGGGGTCTGAGACAGCAGTTTAACATAAGCGCCGCCGCAGTCAATGCCGGTCTGGAAGTTAACCTCATACCTGAGGAAACATGACAGATCTTTACTATCATCGTTTCACATCTCATTGTTTGAGTACATGGTCAACAAAGTTGAGCCTCATAATCAGCATGTCATTCTCAGGCAATGTACTTTAATACTGGACACAAGAAAACACAATGACTTTGATTTGGGGTTGCTGCCAATTTCCAACTCACAATATTTTAACTAAACCGTTCTCTTTATGCTTATTCCATCAGGACAGGCCAAAGTAAAACTCATACGGAGAGCAGACATGAATACTCACTGGACGATGAGTGGTTTGGTGTCAAAGGTGAAAGGTCGCAGCAGGAGACCAGAGATGGCATGATGCTTGGCTTTGGATTTCAACACCAGACCTTTATCTCCGGGGAGTTTAGTGTTCTGCATCTCCTCAACCTCCCATTTACCTTCACACAAAAAACACGCCATATCATCTCACATTCAGCTCCTGCATCACATGCAAACCACTTTACAGCAAATGTCCTGAAGTTTAGAATTTCATACAGAGTTCAAAATAACTAAAAAGTCAGAGAAAAAGTCTAAAGATTAAGTGTTTTTAGTTGTTTGCATGTTAAACTTATCATTTAAGGTATGCCTATTCTTTCTATCTATTACAAAAATTTGAATATTTTATTATTTAGATGTATAAAGACTTTAGATGAACAGATCCATCATCTTACCATCATACTTTGCAATTTCCTCATCAATGTCTTCCTTCTTGGCCTGAGATAAAACCCACCTAGAAGAAAAAACAAACAAACCAACAATCAAGGTAAAATTCAAGGCTGTTTTTTGCAGGACAAAATATTTCAAATGATATACACAACCGTTCAAAAGTTCAGGGTTACTAAGAATTTTTATTCTCAAAGAAATTAATACTTTTATTCATCAAGGATGCATTGATCAATTGATCAAAAGTGACAGTAAAGACATTTATAATGTTACAAAAGACTTTTTTAAAGACCTATTTTTTAAATAAATTCAAAGAATCCTGAAAAAATGCATTAATAAAACTCAGATTTATCTGATTTTATGTTGAGCATCATATTAGAATGATTTCTGAAGGATCATGTGACACTAAAAACTGAAGTAATGATGCTGAAAATTCAGGAATAAATTACACTTTACTATATATTCACATCTGTTTTAAACCGTAATAATATTTCACATATTTATAACAATCACTGTGAGGATGACGGACGTCTTACCCCTGAAGTGTTCCTTTATCAAACGACTCGGCGAAGTAGTGCTCTCCCATCGGCTCCGGAGCTTTATACGTCACCTTCAATAAAGACGTTCAGGAAGATGTTAACCTAGTCATTCCTGTATAACACTGGTTTATATTTAACAACACTTAGGAGTTGTGTTCCAAGAAGGAAATAAAGTAACTTGTGTTTGCAATGACATCACATTATTATGTGCGCTGGCCCTTTAAGTGACTTGATCAATGATTGGCAGATAACTTAAAGGGTTAGTTCAACCAAAAATGAAAATGTCGTCATTAATTACTCACCCTCATGTCGTTCCACATCCTTCATTCATGTTCAGAACACAAATTAAGATATTTTTGATGAAATCCGATGGCTCAGTGAGGCCTGAGCAATGACATTTCCTCACTCAAGATCCATTAATGTACTAAAAACATATTTAAATCAGGTCATGTGAGTACAGTGGTTCAATATTAATATTATAAAGCGAAGAGAATATTTTTGGTGCGCCAAAAAAACAAAATAACGACTTATATAGTGATGGCCGATTTCAAAACACTGCTTCAGGAAGCTTCGGAGCGTTATGAATCAGTGTGTCGAATCAGCAGTTCGGAGCACCAAAGTCACGTGATTTCAGCAGTTTGACACGTGATCCGAATCATGATTCGACACAAAAGATTCATAACACTCCGAAGCTTCATGAAGCAGTGTTTTGAAATCGGCCATCACTATGTAAGTCGTTATTTTGTTTTTTTTGGCGCACCAAAAATATTCTCGTGGCTTTATAATATTAATATTGAACCACTGTACTCACATGACCTGATTTAAATATGTTTTTAGTACATTAATGGATCTTGAGAGAGGAAATGTCATTGCTCAGGCCTCACTGAGCCATCGGATTTCATCAAAAATATCTTAATTTGCGTTTTGAAGATTAACAAAGGATGTGGAACGGCATGAGGGCGAGTAATTAATGACATTATTTTCATTTTTGGTTGAACTAACCCTTTAACCGATCACAGACGAGAGTTTGAACCGATTGTTACCGTGGGTACAGGTGGTGGAGTGGGGGCTTTTTGTTCCTCTTCCTCAACATCTTCCTCCTGCATGTCATCGATGGCATCCTCCACGTCCATCTCCATGTCATCGGCCTCCTCCTGCGCCGTCACATGACCCATGAGGAGCAGACACAGGCTCAGAGAGAGCAGCGCCACACATAACCGCATCTTCAGCTCCATAGTCTACAGACACAAGAGTCGAGAATCAAGAGTTAGTCAATCAAATCTGCAGACCATTTCTAGTCACATGGTACACATGATGTAAACACCGGCCTGTAGCTGCAGACTGAGGTGTGTGTGGACATGTTGCCATCCCAGGGTCCCCATGACTCCAGTCGCCACGGCGATGGCAGAGGGGCGGAGCTCTGCAGCATCAGCCCCTTTTCTTTAATAAGATTTACCCCAATGAGATTAAACACACACACACACACACTCCTGTAATTAACCAGCACTTTACTTTACCAGAAAATGTGATTTCTGCTGGATAAAAGCCTCCATTCACCATCAGCATCATTCAGCTGAAGCATCGTTTGGTGTGAGTGAACAGAAGCGGATTTAAATACTCTAATGACCAACATTACCTCAATTTCACTCCATTAGAAGACCCACAAACCCTTGCTGTGTCTCTCCAGCGTGAGTGTGCGATGGTTTCCTCTGGGGTCTCAATAACCCTCGTGAAGAACCTTAAACATGCGGCGGGTGGTGTCTGAACACACACGGTGTTAATGAGCTTAACACACTCAGGATTAGTGCGACTGAACCAGTGGTGCCAACAGCGTCCGGTAGCAACGCATCACCATGGCAGCCGAAACAAAACAAAACGACTTTCACCGAGGTACACAGAGAAAACTGTGAGACGTCCTCCTCATGCAGCCTTACTGACAAACCACTGCAGCTGGAGCTGCGAGATTTCATTGAGATTTTTCTAGTAAATTTGCAACTGTGATGTAAAATAAAAATATCGAGGTTAGCTGTGCTTGTTTGTAGGGTTGCACAATTTTCCCAAGAAGTTTGTGATTATATATGAACATTACAGAAGTACCGATAGTAGGGCTGCACGATATATCACACAATACGAAAAATAACATTGAACTTGAACGCGATTCTTAGTGCGATTATGAAATCACAAAGGCTGTCAATGAAGTATGGCTCCAAATGCTAATCCATCTGAAAGCACTGCGAGTTTGAGTTTTGAAAAAGCAACACGTGTCAAACTTCTTTCCAGACATGAGAAGCATTTATTAACATCTTGTCCAACAAAAGAAAACCTTTAATAACATGTTTTTACTCCAAACTCACTTCATAACGACAGTTGAGCGTCCTTCTGTCAGATGAAGTGGCTTCTTACACACAATAAGGCAGTTGTGCGTTTATTAGTCATGTTTAATCAAAGCGTTTCATTCTTCTGTTTGTTCAGCTACAGTGCGTTATCTTCTGCTGCAGGGCATATTTTGAGTTTCTGCGCAAGAGCGCCCTCTGGCTTTCAGATGGAGATGGCATTTACTACTGATCACAGAGCCGTACAGCTCTGACAAGCTGCGCATTAAATAATCCCAGCCTTTGCCATATCGTGTGCGATTTTATCGCAATAAATCGTGCAGTCCTAACCATTATATATCGGCCAATAATCGTATCGGTCGAATTTTCACACTATTGGCTATTGGACAATAATTTAAATTGTCACGCGTGACATAGATGGAAGTACCGATCCAGTGTTTACAAAGCGAACATACAAAGACTAAGTCAAAAAAAAGGTAAAACAACAATTTTAAAGTTGGAGAAATTGAGATGGAGTTTTTCGCTCTACCATGGTACGTCTGTGACCTTTCCAACATGATTACGTCATGCGTGGAGCATCACAGAGCAGTGCAAGACGAGCATTTGTGGTTAAAAGCTATATAAATGTTTATTTATTTTTAGAAAATCAGCGATGGTTTCTCTAGATCAGACTCTTATTCCTCGTCTGGGATCATGTAGAGCTCTTTGAAGCTGCACTGAAACTGACATTTGGACCTTCAACCCGTTGAACCCCAGTGAAGTCCACTATATGGAGAAACATCCTGGAATGTTTTCCTTCATTTCTTTTCCACTGACGAAAGAAAGACATGAACATCTTGGATGACATGGAGGAGAGTAAACTATCATTCTGAAGTGAACTAATCATTTAACAATAATAAGCCGGCGGGGAAAGAGTTAAACCTCACTGAACTGAACAGTGAAATTAGCTTGAGGCGGATGTTTAAGAGCAGGACACTGGAGCTGAGGATCCCTGGGGCTACACAGAGGGGTGTGTGTGTGTGTGTGTGTCATGTGGGGTTGGGGGTCACTGGATCCCGTCCTGACCCATCTGTTGATCATCTGTGGGGGTAGAGCGATTACACAACTCCAGCCCTCCACCATCAGCACTCTAAAGCTAATCTGAAGTGAACACGAGCATCTGAACCAACAAGACGTCAGCAAAACTAGTAGTAGAGACCCACAGACCACACAAGCGGCGACTATAACACTTCCGTTAATCGTCTAATATCAGCCGATTAATTAGACGGAAACAGCAGGCCGGCCATCTGATCATTTGAGCGGTTCCTCCAGACGCTCTGGACTGGACTGACTCCATCCTGACCCTATAAAATTAACAACTGGGCCTGAAAGAGGAAGACATTCAACATGGCAGTGCTAACTGACAGTGAGCTGCTCCAAATCCAGTTTGGGCAGAGATCTGCTCCGCTGATTTCACATTAGAGCCGCCAGAGCCGACTGACCGGACATATCAACAGCTCTGATTGGCCAGTCCTCTCTGGTCGCTGCAGATAGGTTTATATAATGACTGATATACCATATAAACTCCCTCCTATAGAGCCGTGCTGGACTCTGGGTGGCCGACACGGCAAAAATATATCAAGATTTTATTCAGACCGGATCAGGATCTTATCACGATTCTTTTTCATGTTTGAGTATTTTTGAGCAATGCAGAAACACTAATTCCCCCATTTTAAAAATTTAGCCTAACAAGGTAACAAAATAAGAATGACAGACCATTTAGACCAAAGTGTAGGTGGGCGATATGACCAAAATTATTAGTTTATCTTTGTTATTAATAATAAGAATAATAAAACAAATACAATATAAGATATGAATGAAATAAACAGCGCATTATTATTTTCAGCTACACCAGGTGTATTTACTGTAAAAGTAGCATTCAAGTAAGAAATTTAATAAACAAATAATAATAATAGACTTAATAGACTTAAAAATAATAGACTTCGCTGTATGAATTAAATATACTCTGATTCTTATTAAAGCAGTGAGTAATTTTCTGTGTTTTCTTTTCGTTTGATTAACATTAATGGCACTGACGGCAGCAGGTTTATTATGCTGCTGTCACTTTAAGACAGAATGCACGGATCCACTAGGCTATACACGGAGCGTTCTTTAGAAATCCGCATTAATATAGGCCAGCTGGAAAACTTCCGGTGAGAGTCATGTGCTGGTGTGTTGAGCATCAGTAGTGAAATACTTAGTTTATAATCAGAATATACTCACTTAAATAGTCAGACATAGCTTTAATTTAGTTATTCAAACATAAGACGGCATACAAAATAAATCAATAAAGACGTTCCTCAGTGTTCTCCTCGACTAAATCCAATTCGACCATCAGTTTTCACACTTTTATGTGAAAAAAAGCTTCAAAAAATAAAGATTTATTGTGCACTTTAGTTAGATTAATTGAATAAAGTGTGCTGAAATCATTGACTGACAGCTGCTGTGATTATAAAGAGAGAGCGGCGCTCGCTTTCTGTGTCGTTCATTCACAAGAAAAGTTATTGTTTTTCATTAGATCTGAGTATTTCAGACTTCACATTGTCAAAATGTATTTTTAAACCTAGTTATTTTATAATGTTTAATATTTAGTCAAAAATAAAGTGAAAAACGATTAGAGGAAATGGCTGATATATGCACAAATAAATGCTACTCTGCCGCCACCTGCTGGTTAAAGTGGTAATTATTGTCTTTTTTTTTTTTTAAATGAGTGTTTTCTATCAAATGTTGAATTTCCTACATTTTTAAGCGTTCGGTTTTACAATCTCAGAAGGATGAACAAGTAATGTTTGTGGTCATCACATTAAAAATAACATTTGAAGTGCGTGTCTAATTACAGACACAGAGTTTTTAAACAGTCCTAATAGCTTCATCTTTATTGCAATCAATAAAACTGGTTTATTGGCAAATTAGGTAAATGTGATAACTGCATTAAAATATAAATACAACATTAAAAAGTCAACCATTGATGGTTTTGTGTCGATGTACAGCGACTACAGAATGAACAGCTAACAGTTCACCGGAAATACCCGAGCTGGCTTAACCACAACCAGGAAGTAACCGTGCGTATAGTCAATTATTTTGCTGCTCTCGCTTCAAGACCGGATGCATGTCTTTAATATACTAACACACATCCAAAGTCCTTTCTTTCACTTAAGATATAAACAACTGTGTGTATTTGACAGTTTAAGCGCAATAAGACGACGTGAAAGAACTTATTTCAGTACTCACATGCTGTGCGACAGGATTTTAGCGCGTTTCGGGTGTAAGCTCATGTCAGAACATCATCTGAATAAAAAGTTTAACTGGCAAGGCTTTAAAATGCATAATTCAAGACTTGATCACCATATTAACATTCATTCTGCGATAATAACTGATCGATTGCGCATTATATTTGTTGTTTAAACAAATCAAAGTGCTTCTTAAATGATCGCCCGGGTCCAAACGGGGGTTCGTTCACCTCAGCACCCAACAGTGAACAAACACACACACACACACACACACACTCTTCAGACACTTGGTTAAGCCTCTTTACACTCGACTGCACACACAGATCTGGGCTTGAGACGATGGGGGAAGGTACCACAGACCTTCTACACAACACATTCCCAGAGTGCACCAGTGAAGTGACTCAATGCCTCAGAGCAGGATACGGCCATAAAAGTGAATAGATAAAGCCGTGTAGATAATTTGCATGACCTCGTTCAGTGTGAAACTTCTAGAAAGAGTTGAGAATGTGAAACAAAGGTCAAAGTTGAGCTCTGTGCCAGGAATCATGCAGTTACTTGTTAACATCCCAAAAGAAGAGTCATTTTCTTCCAGGGATGAACACAAGGAAATAAAAAAGTGACCTCGTGACCTCGACCTTTCTCTTAAAGGGCGGAAATGACGGTTCAACTGACATGTGCAGCTCCAGTTCAGCCGGTTTGATTTTTTTCATCCCTCAGTATTCCAGAAACATCCATTTATAAACCCAAACTGAAAGCAAAAGGTGGTATTGAGTGATATTTGATCGAGTCAAACATTAAAATCGATGCATATTTAATACTAGAAACACCTTATATCTATAAACACACGTTTAAATGCACAAGATAAGATTAATTAAACGTCATGTGTAAATACGCGAAAGATAAGACTAATTAAACCTCATATGTGTGTAAATAATGATTTAAAGAGTATAAATGTGACCAGCGTGTGTTTGACTAACTTCTCTGACTCGTAATCTCATCAACATCTGATCAAACCATCAGAACCGCTCTTTAATCCTTCATCTGACCCTATAATCACGCGATTATCTGTCCCTATCGATCACATGAAGCGGGTTTGAGCAGTTCTGATCGATTATTGACACACACCTGTATCAGTTAGCTTAGCTGCAGCGGCTAGCCTCGAGCTCTACGCACTTCCTCTCGTGTTTACACTCGCTTTTCTTGCGATAACAAATCATTAAATCATGCTGCACGTGAAGTGAACGGCACACAGGTGTGGTGGAGATATATTTGCAGGTGTAGTGTACTCACCCGTGCTCTCTGATGCTGCACTCCGCCTGCGACTACCGCGCGTCACGTGTGGCTGTGGACGATGGATCTGGATTCACAGGCTCCGCCTCCTGTGCGCTCCGATTGGCTACTGTATTGCGCGTGGGCACGCCTCTTATGGATTGCACGATGATGATTGCTCGGATTTGATGTCTGTCACTGACTGTGGTCTCCGCCCCCGACCTGCACCTCGTGGACACCGCTGATTGGTCGTGGCGTACACGGAAACACACGCTTATTGGATACATCACAGCAGAGGTGAAAGATGACGGATTTCATTTTCAGAATCATGCATATGTCTTATTTTTATCTATTTATGATATGCTTTATCATATGAAATATTAATCGATCTGCTGCTGCTATCTTCTGAATTTAGTATATACATTTAATAACATTTTATATTTCTTATTTTTCAAGTTTGTAAAAATGTGTTTGTATTTGTAAACACTTTAATGCTTTATTTAACTTTAATTATATTCTTTGTTTGTTTTGCTTATAATGTACCCTTTTGGCTGTATTTGTAAATCTTTAAAATCCAACACAAAAATGTAAAAAAAAAAAGAAGAAAAAAAAGAAAGAAAAACACGATTAACACTTAGAAAACAATCAAATATCAAAAAAAATTATAGTAGTCAAAAAATTTTAACAAACATTTTACGAAATTTGTTTGTAATGAAGGTTTCAAATTAGATTTGTAGACAAATATATTTTCTTTTCTTTTTTGAGGATAATGATACTGAGCGACCTTATTTTTAGTACATAAAACTAATATATATGTACATATGTATATGTATATATACGTATATTGAGACAACTTTAAAATTTCATTTATTAATACAGTTTATTCACTCTAGTTTTAAAAAATGGTGATAAAAAATGACGGTCTCAGAGTTAAACTGTGTCAGAAAAATTAATCTTAATTATGTCAGATAACACTTAAGCAAAACATGGTCAGGTCAAAGTGTCTGAATCATTTTTGGTCCCAAATTTTTATCAGTTTTACTGGTAGTCCATTGTATGAGGAATTTTTTGGTATAATATGTCACAATTTACTTTATTTTGCTATCCTCACTTACATAAGTGAACTATAGTGTCCTGAACCCACTAAAATATATCAAAAATGTCTGAATAATTTTTGGTTTGGCTGTATATATATATATATATATATATATATATATATATATATATATATATATATATATATATATATATATATATATATATATAACACACATATTTATATAATTGATATATATAAATACATATCAATTATTAGGCTGCTGTCACTTTAAGAACGAATGCACGGATTCAATTATGCATTATTTTCACTTAATATATAAACAACTGTGTGTATTTGACAGTTTAAGCGCAATAAGACGATGTGAAAGAGAACTTATTTCAGTACTCACACGCTTTCTGACAGGATTTTAGTGCGTTTTAGTGTGTTTCGGGTGTAAGCTCATGTCAGAACATCATCTGTGTAAAAAGTTTAACTGGCAAGGCTTTAAAATGCATAATTCAAGACTTGATCACCATATTAACATTCATTATGCGATAATAACTGGTGATATATGTGACCCTGGACCACAAAACCAGTCATGAGGGTCAATGTTTTGAAATTGACATGTATAGAAAATCGCCTTTAAATTTCCTTAGCAATGCATATCCACTCACAAAAATACATTTTTGATATATTTACGATAGGAAATGTACAAAACAATTTTACTTAATATCCTAATGATTTTTGGCATAAAAGAAAAATTGATAATTCTGTTCCACAGAAGAAAGTAAATGATGTTGGACTCCAGCTGATGTCATGTCAGTTTCACAGTTTCAGTGTGTGGATTAGCGACTGGATCTTTACTGTCATGCGAGTGAAACTGACCTCCAGTGTTTAGGACACACCCTTGATCTTTCAGGTGGTCATCATCTCATTTCCATCAGCAGTGAGAGCGGTGGAGCCGCCGGTCGAGTGAGACGAGTTAATCTTGAAGAACACTTTCAGAGCCACTTCCATATATATAAGAGAGGATATCTCGACTTACACATCTGAAGAGCTCGTCTTGCTCAAACAGTACTTTGCATAACAACATTTAAACACTGAGGTCAAGTTTGGACTTTGACTTTATTCAAATCAGCTGAGCATTACATTTTCAGATGGGCTAATCAAGAGAAACCAATGAAGGGACAGTGAAAGCTGAGGGGCTGCTGGGACGCGAGTCACGTGACCCTCCTGCTAATCCTCATTGGTTCTTCAGATGGTGTTGTCCTATTGCACAAACGTTCTCTGAAGGCTTCGATCGAGATCAAGATCGTCCAGTTTACCTCTATCCAGCAGTGGTGTCCTCGTGTTAAACGAAACAGCGAATCATTGTAAGGCAGGGATAAATATCAGAACCCTTGGCAAATTTATGTAGCATCTGATAAATATTAATTATTCATATTTTCCGAGAGCAAACTGAGCGTCTAAATACCAGTGCATCGATTCACACTGAGCTGAACAGATTTTAAGTCACGTTCAGAGTCAGAGAACACTCGGCTAACGTTTCCACAACGTTACGGAAACGTTCTCTGAACATTCTTGGTTATGTGAACGTTAAGAGAACATTGTATTTTATCATTCTGCATGGCAACGTTACTTTTGAATGTTCTCTGAATGTTTTCTGAATGTTTTCTGAACGTTCTCTGAACGTTCTGTAATAAGGAGTAGCCAAACATTTAAAAAACATTAGATGAACGTCCAAATAAAATGTTTTGGGAAAAAAAAGATCTATAAATATTGGTTTTGTACTAACATTTTGAGACCAGATAACCTTAAGCAAACATTCTATTAACGTTACTGGACGAACGTTTGCTCATAAATTTGAGAGAACGTTCTGAGAACGTTCCCTGTCCGATGTTGGTGCATTATAGATCTGTTTCCGCTCACATCAGCACTGTGTCTGCGTCACATTAAGGCAGGAAGAGGGAAAAAACATATTGCAATGTGTCTGGAAAGTAAAAAATGATAATAATAATAATAATAAAAAATACATGTATAAATAAAACGTTCCGAAGGCTTCCCTCTTGTTTTCCTTTTAATTATAAGAAGAAGAGTTCTGCAGCATACTCTAGTTACAATAACGTCACTCGTTCATCATCAGGGATCTTTTGGGCCGATCTGGAGGAACTAACACGCATCTATCACGTGTGTGTACTCTTAATGTATCCTCATAAATACAATAAATACACACCATTTGGAGTAGCCTAAACAGAAGCATTTGTCAACTAATTAACAGCACAAACTGAACTTTGAAAATCAAATCTCGAGTAGGAAATCAAGAAGAGTCTTCCATTCCAAAGCAGCATTAGTCAAAGTTTCTCCGTCCAGGAAGCCCTTGACAACATACCAGTGTAATTACATCAGCTCAGCCATGGGCATATATACATATAAATACAGTTTACAAAAGACAGTCGTCATCAGCAGGAGCGGCGCGTCTGACAGCACGAGCTGCGTGTCTGTGTGTGTCCGTCATCAGCCACCGTCTGGCATTCTCTGCCCTGCTGTAACAGCTTGTCGCCAGCAGTGGGCGCTGTTGGACCAAGCTAAAGAAACTGGTGTGAGGAGCTCCTGTGGAGGTGCTGAGCAGACGCCATCCTGCACCAGAGAGCTGCTGAACACGTGAGGTATTGCTGAACATCATCACTCGGCTTTCTTGATGAAAATCTGCCGAGAGAGAGAGGAGGTGGAAAACTGTTTACAAATGACAAAAATACTACGCTTTATATATATATACATATATAATTAAAATACACATTATTACACATTTAACATACAAATAATACAAAATATAATAGTATTTTATGCACTAAATTGATCAAAACAAGTGAGAATAAAGACATTTATAATGTTACAAAAGATTCTATTTCAAATAAATGCTGTTTTTTCAGATTTCTATTCATCAAAAATCCTGAAAAATAAAATGTATCACAGTTTCCACACAAATCTGAAACTGTTTTAAACATTGATAATAATCATCAATGTTTTTTGAGCATCAAATCAGCATATCAGAATGATTTCTGAAGGATCATGTGACACTGAAGACTGGAGTAATGATGCTGAAAATTCAGCTTTGATCACAGGAATAAATTACACTTTACTATATATTCACATAGAAAACATTTCATTTAAATTATAAAAATATTTCACAATTTTTAATGTATTTTTGATCAAATAAATGAAGCTCTGGTCAGCAGAAGAGACTGAATGAAAGTGTATAATTATACATTACATATAAATTATATTAAAGTATAACAGAAGTTAATATAAACTAAAATGCAGTTATCTTACTATTATATAATATCTTGTTGCTCTTTTTATTGATTTACTAGCTGTAAAATTGTATGTAAAATATGTAAAACATCTTCATAGTTGATTTTGTCTGTTTGTTATCTGTTATATTTTATATGGTTTTAATTTTGATAGCCTTTTGATATATTGTGCAGCACTTTGGTCAACAATCGTGTTTTTTAATGGTGCTATGTAAATAAAGGTGACACTGACATTTTCACCTTATATTTTTATGTTAAAAATGTAAACAAATACATATATATACACTACCAGTCAAAAAGTTTGAAACATTAAGGTTTTTTAAGTCTCTTCTGCTCAACAAAACTGCATTTATTTGATGAAAAATACAGTAAAAATTGTGAAATATTTTTACAATTTAAAAGAACTCTTTTCTATGTGAATATATAGTAAAGTGTAATTTATTTCTGTGATCAAAGTTGAATTTTCAGCATCATTACTCCAGTCTTCAGTGTCCTTCAGAAATCAGATTTGATGCTCAAGAAACATTTATTATTATTATCGAGATTTTTGTGCAAAACGTGATACATTTTGATGACTAGAACAACATTTATTTTCAGAAATTTATTTAATGTGCATTTGCTGAATTAAAGTATTAATTTCTTTCTTTTCAGCATTGATTAAAATAAGAAATCATATTAGAATGATTTCTGAAGGATCATGTGACACTGAAGACTGGAGTAATGATGCTGAAAATTCAGCTTTGATCACAGGAATAAATTACACTTTACTATATATTCACATAGAAAACAGCTGATTTACATTGTAAAAATATTTCACAATTTTTACTGTATTTATAATAAATTCAGCCTTTGTGAGCAGAAAAAACTCAAAAAAACAAAAACAAAACAATGTTTCCCAACATTTGACCGGTACTGTATTATAAATAATTGTTGGTTTAACTTAAAACCTTTAAGTTAATTTACCTGCTTGTCTTAAAACGTCATTTGAGTTCATTAATACAATGAAGGCGGTTGATTTAATCAACAGAAACTCAAAATATTATGTCATCTGAACCACATTAATTATCTAAGTTGATTTGACAAAAAGCGGAGCAGCAGGTCATTTGTACCTCGCTGAGAATGACCCACACAGGAGAGTCGGTCAGCACCGAGAGCCGCAGAGCCTCCAGCGGGCCGAAGGAAGCGTCCACCTCGCCCTCCGCGATCCCGTTCTCAAACTTCCCTGAGGGACGAATCAACACAAGCTCTTCAAAACATTCGCATAACAAGTCTTCTGAGATGTGGCGGACAAGAGGCTGAGGCAGATCGTGCCAAACTTTAATTGATTCAGTAGAAAAACAAACCATTAATAGAATATTGTGAGCAACACTGTAACGAAGGATTTTCGTGTGAAATGAACTACACACAAAACACATCAAATAAACCAGCATACAGGAGAGCAGGATGAAATGTCATTTGGATTTTTTGGATGATAAATATTTTGAATGATTAACATGCATTTTCTGCTCATGTTCCCGCAGCGCTCCGAAGCGTCTGTCTGGATTATATTCAGCGCATTAATGACTAAAGGGGAAATCTAACGCTCTGTCATGAGGGACGGGCCTCAATAAACCCTGAGGCACAGCAATCAGACACATCCATACATAATCATGAGAAGAGTGAGAGAGGCAAACAGATCAAAAACAGTTCAGACGTTTCAAAATAAAGATTTGCTAGGATTTTCTCCATGGATCTGGAGAGCGAGCGAGAGAAAGACGGAAAGCGAGGCCTGAGGAGTGAACGATTCACACTACGGCTGGTTGCTGGTTCAAATTTCACAACACGATTCGATTTGATATTGATTCATTTGGATATACATCAGGTATGCTGCTCTCTAGGGTTATTTTTCTAGCTGACGAATGAGTTTATGGACATTTAACGGCTTTTCTGCTGTAAATGTGATATTATTGACGTCTTTCTGTGGTTGAAACACTGATGAGACATGATTCATTTCAGTAATTTGTTCTGAATCTTTCAACATACCTTCTGATGTTCATTCACGTTTATTTCATGCTGTAACTAGAGGAAGAGATGATCGTTTCACACGCGCTTGAACTGATTAAAGAGCCACAAAACAGTATTTATTGTTTATATTTCATAATAAAACTGACAGAATTTGAAAACAGAGACTTTGTTTCATATCAGAAGTACCAAAGCACAAAGCGTATTTTTTGAATAGGAGGCGCTATAAATATTTAGTAAAGTTTTGTTCTTGGGATTTAAGAAGCTGACTAATGAGTTTATGATCACTGAACGGCTTTTCTGCGGTAAATGTGGCGTTACATGACTGTTTTATTGACGCATTTCAGAGTTTGAAACACTGATTGATCGAATACATGACGATTCATTTCAGTAAGTTGTTGTGTATCTTTCAACATACCTTCTGATGTTCATTCACGTTTATTTCATGCTGTAACTAGTAGTAAAGAGGAAGACATGATCGACATTAAAAGAACCACAAAAAAGAGCCACAAAACAGTATTTTATGTTTATATTTTCGTAATAAACTTACAGAATTTAAAAGCTGAGACTTAAAGCACAAAGCTTACTGCGATTTTTTTGAATAGAAGGCGCTAGAAATAGTTTGGTGAAGTTTTGTTCTTGCGATTTAAGAATTAATATTGGTCCATCAAAATGAGAATTGATTAAAATCACTAAATCAGTATGTTCAACCCAGTCCAAATTCACACAAACATCTTTTCCACGAGTCAAATTCTCCTCATGCAAGCGCTTCAGAAGTGGGCGTTCTGGCGTTCTCTCAGGAGAATGTCACTGTGGAGGACGTTTTAATAGTGCCATATGATGTTGCATCATTTATATGAGGTTCAAGATGATGAAAAGACTAAAGATATTTTATTTAAAGCAAATCAACACAACAACAAGCTGACATCAGTCATTCATAACCACAATCACGGTTTCTTTCAGCATTTTCAGCGCATGAATGTTCTTTTTGTGCTGAATCATGCTGCTATATTTAGTGTGCTCTTCACAGCAGGTGCAGCTCACCTATTCTGATGAAGCCGTCTTCTGTGCGCTGGTACTTCGGCGTCTTCTCTCTCCCCTCCTTCAGTGCTTCTTTCTCCGACTGAATATTCTGAGGAGGGACAAACGTGTTGGAGTGTTTCAGCACGTAAACCCTCTCCACTCACTCACATCTGTTCTTCACACAAGCTCTTCTCTGTTTTTCAAGCAAACTGAACTGCAAATGTTTTTATTTATCATTAAAACTGCAGTCTATAAGTTTTGCCTCTTTGTCGCCATCTCTGGTTGAAACCTGCAATTGCAGTTATTTGTGGAATTATCATCTTTTCGTGGGTTGTGCATTGGCACGGCTCCTCAGAGCGGATGAATCTAATGTTTGCTGTCAGTCACCGCACAAGTGTGGATACTGTACTTCAGAATCACAGATTGTAGTCTTGGAATAATGACCAAAATAAGGCATGATCGAATTTCCCAGGGAAAAAAGTACCATTCGAATTATAAGGAGATAGTTTTGAACACTGGCTGGTTATGTACTTGCTTCAAAAATTGATTTTTCACAATAAATTAGTATTGAAATTACTAACATTTAGTATCCGAGGTATACTTCTTGATGTCAGTATCAACACAATTACACCTGCATGATGATACACTGTTATGCCAATCAAAGGGCGTGTTGAAAAAAATATGAATTATTGCTACTTCTGCCTACTTTTGAGTTATTTCTTGACGCATTCAATAATACTTGCAGAAATTAACATCCTCATTCCCATACTCTTATATTGGAGGAACCCCAGCCATATCTAGAGAGCCGATTATCAGAGAGACTTCAGTTTTAACAAACCACCTAGCAACCACCCAGAACATCCTAGCAACCACCCACAGCACTTGTGATTAGTTTTGCACAGACAAACGCAACTCTTTTCTTTATAAAATATAAAAATTTGGCATCACTGTGTGAAAACATATGGCCGTCGTTATTCTGTTGCATGCAATAATCTCTCTATATGAATGACCGGTTTATGAAAGCGAGTGCATATTTTGCCAGATCTGAAGTGATATTCCTTTATGTCAGTTTTGCCAGAGGTTCTTCTGAAAGTGATATATTGAACCAATCTGTGTTTCTGCTTTTCTGTCAAGATAAAATAAAAATGACAGCAAAAGCAATTAAAGCGTGATGGAAGCCTTAAAGAGAAGTGACGCAGGAGCCCTGAGATGACATTTACAGGGAGGAAGATCAGCGCAGACATTCACTGCAGTTGTTCCTGTTGACAACGGGCATCTCAGGAGCCACACTCCAGTCTTACCTCTCAGGTAGGTCCTTCAAAGTATCTTGGAGGTGTCTAAGTCCCAACATCTAGCTACTGGAGTGCCTCAGGGCTCGGTGCTGGGACCACTTCTCTTCTGCATCTACACGTCATCACTCATTCAGAAACATAGTTTTTCCTATCACTGATGATTTCAACGGTAGCTGCTCACATCTCGGCCTGTCTGACACATCTGTCAGCGCCTGGATGAAGGACCACCACCTTCAACTCAACCTTGCGAAGACAGACCTGCTTGTGGTCACTTCATCACAACTTCTCCATTCAGCTAGGTTTATCAACTATAACTCCATCCAGGACAGCCAGGAACCTTGGAGTTGTGATTGATGATCAGTTAAACTTCACAGACTATGTTAGTGCCGAAAGCCTAGCGGTCAATGCTCCGACATATGGCGAGTAACCCGAGTTAATTTCCCATCTCAAGGTCTCTCCACCCAATGCTTTCCTGTCTGCTCTCTACTATCCTCTCCGAATAAAAAAAGCCCATGAATAACTGTGTAAGCAAACAACACTAGAGACTGGGTTTACACATATTGTGTCTGCATTCCTGGCAACTGTATCTTCTGAAACGAGGCTTCTTCTTGGACCGAAACTCTGTGATGTGGCCCAAGAGAAGACAAATACGTTCAAACCCCCAGCAGAGCGACGCTCTAATTTCCTAAACTGCATTAACAGCATAAAACAGACCACAAATACTCTTTTCTCCAGAGCATTGCCTGATAATTTCCTATATCCGGCTGAATTCCATAAATGTCCCTAAAGGGAGCTTTACAAAGAGGGAAATGAGGAAAAAAGAGAGATATAACAACCCGGCAGGGAGGAGAAGCAAAAACCTGCGAGGGGGTGAGAGATATTAAAGGGTGACAGGCTCTCGCTCTTAGAAAATCCCACGATTAATCTTGTGGTGAAGGTCCGTTTCCGGCTGTAATCTTAAATCACAGTGCCGCCCCTCGTCTGCTCTCCCTCGGGGGAAAATATTTCCTCCGCGACGACCGCACACACAGCAGGTCACATTTTATTACGGTGTGTCAGTACGGTTCCATTAGCTCATAAAACAGAAGTATATCTTTATCTCCACTGCTTTGCCTTCTCCTATTTTGCTCGAACTCTGGCTGTCTGACGTAATATATCCGTTGTGTTCGTCACAAGTATCTGTCAGCTCTCATTCGACAAACGGTGAAGAAAGTACACGGATACTTTTTTGGGATTTCTAGGTGTTGTGCACCGATCAGGCATAACATTATGAGCAGTGACAGGTGAAGTGAATAACACTGATCATCTCTTCATCACGGCACCTGTTAGTGGGTGGATATATTAGGCTGCATTTTGTCCTCAAAGTTGATGTTGGAAACAGGAAAAATGGGCAAGTGTAAGAATTTGAACGAGTTTGACAAGGACCAAATTGTGATGGCTAGAGACTGAGTCAGAGCATCTCCAAAACTGCAGCTCTTGTGGGGTGTTCCCGGTCTGCAGTGGTCAGTATCTATCAAAAGTGCTCCAAGGAAGGAACAGTGACGAACCGGAGACAAGGTCATGGATGGCCGAGAGTCAGCAAAGGCTGGCCCGTGTGGTCCGATCCAACAGACGAGCTCCTGTATTAGGAAGGTGGTCATAATGTTATGCCCGATCGGTGTATTTCATGTTGTGTGTTTATTAATCTTGATCTTTTGCTCTCGATGGTTGCAAGGATGACGTCCACTCGCAAGCATTAGAGATATCAGACGTGTCTGTAGTTATATGGCACAAAGGTTAGAGATTTAAGTCCATAACCCTAAGTATGGGCAATAATAATAATATAAACAGGTTCTAAGCCAAATGTGATAAATTCAGCTCTTATCTGCTCAAACAGGAACCATGCCAAAGAGATCTTGCGACTGCATTATATTTTCAACCCTGACTGCAGTATTGAGCAGGTTGAGACCGTGTTTCAGCACAGATCTGTGAGGTGTTTAGAGCAGTCTTCTCCTGCCCAGAGGGAACACACAATCAAACAAACACTCTCTTAGTGTTCTTCTGCACACATTGACAGGGACTCACGTCGAAAGGAAGAACCTCCACTGTAGTGTTGAAGAGCTTGTCTCCAGGGTGCTCGATGTTTCCACTGCGGAAGAAATACCTGCACACAAATATCACCCAAACCATCAATCTTATAACTCCATAAGGAGTGCAATGCTAAAGAACGGTGCTGCAGATGTTTCTTTATATATAATCTTATCATGCATTTATTTATAGACGCTGCAGCACACAGTGGCCCCAAAAAGTAGACGTTTACTCGACTGTTTAAAAGTTTGGGGTTAGTACGTTTTTTGTAATGTTTTTGAAAGAAGTCTCTCATGTTCACCTGGGCTGCATTTAATTGATAAAAAATACAGTAAAAAATATAGCTGCAAGCAGCAATACGGGGTCAAGCTGTAGAAACGGAAATATTTGCGGACATCATGAGGTTAGGATAAAGCTGTTTAAATTACATCAGTTAAAGCACTTACAACATCATGGTTTATAACTTCTGAGCAGTAGGTGGCGCTGTGACGAAACTCTGCATGCATCCTCAAGACATGCCTTTGATGACATGTACCAAGTTTCATGTCAATACACCAAACTTTTGCAAAGATACAGGCGCATATCCATTTTGGCGTGCTCGCAGTCAAATTTGTTGACGCAGTATAAAACAACAGTTGGGTCTATCAGAAATCTGCAGTGTCTGTAGATGCTACAAACCAAATTTCATACAAATCGGACAAAATTTTGTAAGTTTTGAATAAAGATCAATATGGCGGACAGTAAGTATGGTAGATTATCGCAAATCTGGTGGCAACAAATCTAATGATGTAAGTTATATGACAATATGTTGAATTTTTTATATAAGCATTTTCATAAACTTCAATATATCTCTTGACCACTAGGGGGCACTGACCTAAAACTTTACAGGTCCTCTCAGAACATGTGCTGCGTCCCAATTCACCTACTTATACTACTGCCATGTTTTGTATTTTTTTAACACTTTTTACTCGTGTTTGTAGTTCTGAACTGAATCCTCGTCCAATGCGCAATGGGTTGTGGACAATATTAGCCTTTATAGTCTTTCGTAACGTTACGTTCATGCATTCATAAAACACAGCATTTTTTGACTAAATTCAAAATGGCCAACGCCCAAAATGGCGGACCAAAGAAAAAGATATCATGGATATCATTCGAATCAGCATAGAATCGGAGGAAAAAATAATTTTGTTTCTAGGACAAAATTCAAAATTCAAAATGGCTGACTAGGACTTATGCGTCAAAAGTTATGAGCATAAACATAAGTGAATATTTGAACTGTTGGTGGCGCTAGAGGGTTTGAGGTAGAGACTCCAAATTTGCTATGGTAACATATCAGACTGTCCTCTATCTGTGTGCCAAATGTCATCATTTTTTACCATGCATTTCTATGGGCTGCCATAGACTTAACAGCGGAAGAATAATAATAAGAAAACTAACGATTTCGCCCCTTTGGGGCTTGACCCCTAAATGTGAAATATTATTACAATTTAACATAACTTCTATGTGAATATACTGTATAGTAAAGTGTAATTTATTCCTGTGATCAAAGTTGAATTTTCAGCTTCATTACTCCAGTCTTCAGTGTCACATGATCCTTCAGAAATCATTCTGATATGATGATTTGATGCTCAAGATTATCGATATTTTTCTGCAAAACATGATGTATTTTTTCCAGGATTCTTTGATGAATTGAAAGCATTTATTTGAAATGGAAACACTGTAACAATGTAAATTTCAATTCTGATCAATTTAATGCATCACATCTCTTACTGACCCCAAACTACTGAACGCGAGTTTTAGTCACACAAAAAACTACGGCTTAAACCAGGTGACTAAACGCATCTACAAAAAAAGATGGCACTTTATAACATGCTATGTAACGCAATGACATTCAAACATATTTGAGAGTCCAAAAACAAAGGTCCAATCTTCTTTCTCCTCTGGGGAACACGAGCAGTCACAGACGCTGGCAGATTTCTCTCTATAATTACACATGTAGAGCCGCTGCGGAGTGTAAACGGACACCTGCGCTTGTTAAACTGTGTCTTCTGTAGCATGAAGGAGGCCAGTGAGTGATCGTCAATCGCTCTCATTCAGAATGAGCACTATTAACTCTCAATTAAGCCTGAAATATGCATGAACTTTCCATTAGGGTTAAAAATGTATGGACGAATGTGGCTCATGATGATTGATGCATTATCCAGCTTGTCTGAGTCAGCGTGATGCGAACGACTGCGAGACGAGCTCTATTACAGAACGGACAACATGCTTTCAGCTTCATTCACGGGCAGCAGCCTTCCGAGGAAAGGAAAGGAAAGCTCAGAGCTGACGGAGAGTCAGTGCGCCACAAAAACAGACTCGCGTAAAAACACACAGCAGCGCTTCAGGGAGCGACGAGCTTAAGAAAGATTTGTGCGTTAGAAGATGGTAGCTGATTTGATGTAAAATATTTACTTGAAGGCTCCTTTGAGATTTTAAGTTAATATTTTAATAATTTAACGCCACTTTTGCATGTTTACGAGTCTCTGATGTTGGTTAATGGTCACATGAAAGGCAAAAAAATAGATTTAATCACTTTTTTAGTAAATATTTTAGTTTGATTTTGTTAAAATGATAGTGTCTCAGTCCACATTATTGTTAAAAATCAGTTAAAAGTTATTGTTAAAAATAAATTTCCCTATGGAGAAAAAGAATGGAGTTTTTACTTCTTGCACTCTATACGGAGACACAAACATTCAGCAAGATTTTCTGATTAAACTGAACTATTGTTGATGTTTTTGAGAAGGTACATATTGAATGAACTAAACTGGATAAATCTGGCATTCTGGGATTGCCTTCTCTCATTTGTAGTGCTGTGTTTCAGTGCAACCTGAGAGAGAATCCGGAGGGATGTGTGACAGTACCTCTCCACACGGACAGGCGTGAAGAAGCGGATGCGGATGAAGTCTCCCGCCACAGGTGTGAACGCCCAGAAGAAATCCTCGCCCAGATAGGCCTTCTCCAGCGTGAAGTGCTGGTACGTCTTCAGACTGGTGGTGACCTCAGCTAGCGGGTTCGCGTGACCTTTATGCAACGTCTGCTTCCCGAAGTCCTTATCCTGACCAAAACAGACAGAAGGACAGTGAAGGACTACACAAACAGTGTTTGGGCGTTTCTTCAAATACAGTCCTTTATGTCAAACCTTTATGTTTTTATTGTTGTAACATTAAAGTTACATTTAAAGTATCTTTTTTATGCCTTCATCATTTATATTCACTACCTTTGAAATACTTTTTATGTTTATATTTTATCATTTCATCCTTGACTCAGACTTTCAGGCGACGTTCACATTAAACTAGCGGCTGCTCGTCCACACCGAATGTGCTAAAATCATCTTATGCGTGTAAAATATCATAAAAGCTCACTGAGACATTCTCACATGATCATTTTATTAGTAAAATAACCCACCCAAAACATTATTCATTGGTTCGTCCAGGTTGTCTAAAAAGCAATTACTCTCCTTTTTGCCGCAGGATAATGCCAGGGAATTTTCTGTCATATTTGCAGGAATGTAATATGAATATTGCACAAAGTAACATTTATCTTTTTTGCTTTGCAGCATGTGCCTGATAATGTTACAAAAATGAGATCTTATTGTTAAAAGTTGCCGACTTCTTTTTAACCCTCTGGTGCTCCTCGCATGGAGCTTAAAAATTACCACAATTTTTACTTTTATTTCAATGAAATGATTGTTCTATATTTTAGTTTGATAATGTTTATTTAATATATATATATATTTTTTAGGATGTTACGGTACTAAACTATATTTCTGCAGTAGTTATAATCCATTTATTCACTTTCTGAGCATACAGAAAATGAAATTTTAAAAATTCATGAAATACCTGAAAATGACATTTCCAACATAAACTGTCATAAATCTTGGAGCACAGACTGAAGGTGGTCTAGTTTTAAAGAAGACACTTGGCAGATTATTGCTGAAGTGAAAAAACTTAAAAGAAATAAATAAAAATAAAGTAAAAAAAAAAAAAAAAAAAAAATATTACATAAATATTTATAGTTAAAATTTATCCTTATGAAAAGTGAAAAAAAAAAAAAAATTTTATATTAAATGTATCTTTTCCAAAAACATTTATATTCTCAAACTGTGAGAAAATCAAATGTATTAATCTAGATAAGTTTGAGGTTGAGATCTCAAAAAATGAGCTTTCAGTAACTTTGTTTGGGTGCAGTACCAAACGCTTCCACTAGAGGACGTTCGCCTCACATTTCCAATGCAGCCACATTGCATTTAACCTTTTCAAATCATGTCCATGATTTTTTGTTCACATAACAAGTGCCAAGACCTTTACCAAGTTTCATACCATTTGATGAAGGAAATAATTGTAAAAAAAAAAAAAAAAAAAAAAAAGGTAACATTTTTCGGTGAAAAATTACCAAAGAGCAATTTTTAGTCTTAAGATTTTTGCTAAATATGGCCCCTGAAATCTAACATCAAACAGACTTTAATGTGAAAACATGTCAAAAGTTGATATGAAAAACATAAATAAAAGTCGTCATCTAGAAGAAGACAAAGAATGATGTGATTGAGGCAGTATTATGATAAATGTAGGGAAGAATACAGCGAGCAGGAAATGGAGCGTCGGATTCATTCAGCAGCTCGTCAGACGAGGAGAAAAATCAATACGACAGAGAACGGGCGGGTCAGACGAGCACTCATCGCCATGGTGATTCCTACCGCTCTTCAATCGGAGGGAATAAAGACAGAGTAGGGACACGATATGAGCGGTTATCAGATGCCTTCTGGGATTCTGATTTGTAATTTGGACAATCTATGAGGAGAAATGAACATAGTCCTGAGGCAGAGTACTGTGCCTATTGTATTAAATGATCACACACACACACACACCTTGAGTTTCTGGATCTTTCCAGCGAGGGAAGAGTGTGTTCCGACATGCTGGAAGAGAGACGGTTTAAAGCGGATACGTAGGTTTGCTTTCTGCCTGTCACAATGTTTCTGTGGGACACAAAGAACATTTACTTACATTATATAACAACTATATACACTTTGAACAAAAGTCTCAGACTAGAAACAAATTATCCAATGGACATTTTGGCCACATTCAGACACAAGTCCATTCTTTCAAGCTTCAAAAAGATATCAAATTTCACGTTTGAGCGGCATTGACCATATTTGATGTGCTTTGAAGTTCCAAAACCTGCTTGGACAGAAATAATATCAAGAAGAAAACAGAGATGTATAATTCTTACCGCGTCTTTTTCTGGGTTGCACACCTTCACCCACATGATGTGGTCCAACAGCCAATCAATGGGCTTGTCTTTGTAGAACATTAGCATAAACTCCACGATCAGCGGCAAGTCTAATGACTTGAACATTTTCCCTGAAAAAAACAAAACAGATTGATGAAAAATCAACGGAGACACATTCACGGTTGCGATCTGGACTGGAAAAATCATCGGATTTACAATTTTCAACAAGGATTTAAACGAGGAACTCAAGATGAAGAGCAAGAAAACATTTAATGAAATCAAAGGGAAAGGATGCTCTGAGAGTAATTACATTTTCATGTTAACGACTCTAAAGTGGCGCAACAAATAACTTTAAATGTTCTACATAAATGATCTTAAAACACGAGATTAAGTCATCAAATGACATTAGATCAGATTCAGGAGGAAGGAAGTTCTCCATAGCAGCGTTTTATTGGCCTCTAATTAAGTTTTTCAGAACGGTTTAGGTCATTTCTGCTGGCTCAAGGCTAACATTCAGCAGTAAAGCAGCTGGTTTTAGTGATCTATAATAGAAGAGACATCCGTTTTTATGCATTATGAATTACAGTCCAACATCAAGCACAGAAACATCCTCTCCAGATCAAAACACAGATGGGGATGAAGCTCTGGTTCTGTTCCAAACAGCAGTACTTCTCTGAGTTTAGTATGTACACCGATCAGGCATCACATTATGAGCAGCTTCCTAATATAACAGCCCTGACCCGTCGAGGCATGGACCTCTCTAGACCCCTGAAGGTGTGCATCTATAGATGTTCCTGTAAGTTGTGAGGTGGATCCTCCATGGATCAGTCTTGTTTGTTCAGCACATCCCACAGATGCTCCATTGGATTGAGATCTGGGGAATTTGGAGGCCAAGTCAACACCTCAAACTCATTGTGCTCCTCAAACCATTCCTGAACCATTTCTGCTTTCATTATCCTGCTGAAAGAGCCACAGCCACCAAAACAAAGAGCAATAAACTCTTATCGATCTTTTAGGACACAGAGAGATTAATCAGCGCTGCGAGAGCTTTTGCTTTTAGACGTTATAATATCTTCAGCTCTCCATTTGTGAGAAACTCTGGCAGTGATTCAAGGCTGTGTGTAATAAATGTTGTCTGAATCGAGAGCATGTGCTGCTTCACCTTCACATCGTCCCTGACACACACACACACACACACACACACACACACACACACACACACACACACTTCTAAAAGGCACAAATCTACAGGGAGACGGCCTTATCTGAAATAGTCAAATCAGTATTCACCTCCACATTTACAGCCAGTGTTTTTTCGTTCTGAAATGCATTAGTGCATGTGTGAGGCGGAGTTAACTCTATATTCACGTCGTCATTTAAATAATTAATGCGCAGAATAAAGGGGCGGGGCCTGGTTGAGTTAGTAGTGTGTTGAAACTGGCGGTTATGGTAAGGGGCGGGGCATTTCCCAAACACCAATCACAACACACTGCTCCAGCCAACCAATCAGAGCACACTGTGCTTTTCAGAAGGAGGGGCTTCATAGAGACAGGAACTAAACAGAGCGTTACTGACAGACTGGGAAGAGAGGAGCTGAACAATGGAGAATATGAGGAGAATAATCAATCTAGTAGAGCACAAAAAAACATCAAGACTTTGACCCAACACTCTAAAAAATGCTGGGTTAAAAACAACCCAAGTTGGGTTGAAAATGGACAAACCCAGCGATTGGGTTGTTTTAACCCAGCGGTTGGGTTAAATGTTTGCCCAACCTGCTGGGTAGTTTTATTTAACTCAACTGTTGTTTAAAAATTGCTATATGGCTAGCTTAAAATGAACCCAAAGTATGTTGGAAATGAACATTTATTAGTGTTCAATGAATAATTATTAAACAATAAACATTTATTAAATTGCTAATTAATACATTTATATGAATAAACTATTTAACTATTAAATTTATATTAATAAAATATTAAACATTCACCTTTTGTCTATTATTGTTGTCTCTATTTGCATCTGGTTTTTAATTTCCCAACTATTTTGGGTTCATTTTAAGCTAGCCATATAGCAATTTTTAAACAATAGTTGAGTTAAATAAAACTACCCAGCAGGTTGGGCAAACATTTAACCCAACCGCTGGGTTAAAACAACCCGATCGCTGGGTTTGTCCATTTTCAACCCAACTTGGGTTGTTTTTAACCCAGCATTTTTTAGAGTATTGGGTCAAAGTCTTGATGTTTTTTTGTGCTCTGCTAGACTGAATGTTGATTATTCTCCTCATATTCTCCATTGTTGCAGCTCCTCTCTTCCCAGTCTGTCAGTAACGCTCTGTTTACTTCCTGTCTCTATGAAGCCCCTCCTTCTGAAAAGCACAGTGTGCTCTGATTGGGTTGTTTTTAACCCAGCATTTTTTAGAGTGAAGAAAGTATATTTTATAAGAAGAGTAACTGTAACAGAAAAATAAGACACTTCATTTGATTTGTTTTTTCTTTAACACCTCTATAATTTATTGATTTTAAATAAAACAAAGAATGTAAGTCTTGCTTGCTTTGTATTACTATCATCATCATCATCAGCATTTCTTTGATAAATTGGCGTGCAATTGAGTAATGAAAGGTTTCTCACAGAACATTAACCTTAAGTATTAAGTATGAAGATGAATTGTTGCATTCCTGATTGATTCTGTCCATGTCATCAAAATCTCCAGTAAATGACTTTCCTTCATGGCCGAAGTCACAAATCCCACTTAATTCACTTATATTCCATATTCTGAAAGTAAAATGTGATGCGAGCAGCATTTCACAGGTTGAGCGGGTCTGTGGTCCGGTGAGCCCCTGCTGGCAGATGCATGAACTACACCTTATTATGACAAAAAACATTTCTATTGAACTCCAACTAATGGCTTACAGTTGACTTTCTCATATCTCAGTTCAAAGTATTTAAATATCCAAACAATTACTCGGCTTACACGAGGAACACATACTCAAACAAATACAAATGAGCAGGAAACATTTCTGCATCAGTAACGACTCTCTCCATCTGGAAAATAATGTTTCCTGGTGTATATATAGAGACACACACACAGATGCTTTTGGTGTGAAGAGGCCTTTACATTTACCAACAATAAACAAAGAAACAAACAAGCCCAGCCCAAGTGAGAAAAAGTAACATACTTTCCATAAAAACTAACTAAGTAACGTAATTAGGAAGTGTAACAATATTGTAACATTACTTTTGATAGTGTACACTCATTATAAACTCAAGTCAGTTGTATACGCCCAGCTTGGATGTATTCTGAGCTCCTGTAATGTTGCACTGGCAGAAAAGCATCTGCGAGGAACATGAATGTAGCACGGATGTAACGAGCGGATGTGTGTGTTTACTCCGCTGCGGTACATATGTGAACAGCTCGGTCATGGCTGTCTTCCCACCGCCGCTCCAATTAGCAGCTGGTGTTGAGCGGCGGCGTGAGGCGTGATCCTGTCTGCTGCAGGAGCGAGAGGATCTGTTAGTGACAGCGCTCCGCTAGCCACAACACTGACTGACAGCAGGAGAGGAGAGATTCTTCCAGACGGATCCGTCACGCCTGCAATCCCTGAGTTAAAACAGGCCGAAAGATCTTAGCGTTCACACTGTGAAAGCAGGGGGAGATCATTAAAGCTGAGTTTTGAGACATGATACTGACAAAAACACATCTGATGTGTGTGTTTAGATGTTTATTGGTGTTTGCTAAGGCAAGCAACACTATTACTATTACTATTGTTCACCCTAATGCTCAGGGATTTGATCAAACTACTAAAGCTAAGTATTAAAGGGGTCATAACTGTGTTATTTTATTGTTTTATAATGTTTCCTGGGGTCCACTTATAATTATGTTAGTATGTTTTTTACATCAAAAATTGTCATAATATAGAAATAAAAGGCATTTTCCTTCCCTGATTTTATCCTCTGATTTGAACGCTCTGTTTTAAGGGGCGTGTCTCTGTGAGACTTCAGTGTAAACGCCCACTGCTGTGATTGGCTGACATCTTTGCATATGAAATAGCTCAGTATTACTCTCTTTTTTAGCACATTTTTACCATTACAGCTCTTAAGGTTAACTAATCATGAAAAGTGCTGCATTATATTTAGATCGTGGCATGAAAGGTTGCAGTGATGAACATGTAGTCGATCACAGACATGTTGATTGAGCTCATGAAAGCAGTGATCTCGTCATTGAATCTCAATTTCTGCGCACTAACCAATGCTTTCATCATAAGAGATTCATTGAATAAAATGGGAGTTTTTTATGATAAACTCTCTGTTTGATTGACAGCTCCAGCGATTGTAAAGGGAGCGCTCTTTGATCACTTTCTATATATAATTTAATCACCGTTTAAACAAGTTGAAGTTGAGCGTTTAGTCGCTGGTTTGATTTACTGACACACAGACAAAGATCATGTGACTGTACATGAATCATTAATATCAGATCAGGCATTAAAATGAACACAGTTACTGACATGTTGTTGCATTACTGTCGAGTTCATATCGTAAAAGTCTGTTTGCGCTGAAATGCGATTGATTTACCAAAGAATCCACAGTGAAATGAACCGAACACAAATAAATAAAGCTCAACTGAGACTTTCACATTGTTGAAAATAAATAACCATATTCCTAACATGCTTTGAAAGGTAATGTTATTTTAGTCCTGTATCGCTCTTCTCTCCTCATCTCACTGACACACCAGTGGGCGGGGCTAATGATGCGATGATGAAGTAGGCGTTGATTTCTTCTGTGGAGGCGGAGTTTCACCTATCTGGTGTCAATAAAAGCTTTTATTGGACTAACAAGGAAGTTTTCAGTTCTGAAACTTACAGGATATTCTTATAGTACATATATCAAAAGTCCTCTTATATATAAAGTGGTCAATTCATGACCACTTTAAAGTGAGCATCTTTTGTGCTGTATATCCGAGTGAAACGGCTTCGCAAACAAGAACAAATGTAGGGCGGGGCTTGATTGTGTCTGTGGGGAATTGATTGGATGGTTGTGGTTTGCTATTGGTGGATCTCATGTGAGTGACAGGTTGCCCCGCCCTCATCCTCAGAGAAGAGAAGAGATGCTGCAAGAGGGAGGGGAAGATATTTAAAAATGTAGTTGTATGTGTGATTGTGTGCGCGGGAGGCTGAAATGACAAAGTGTGTGTGTGAGTGATACGGACAGAGAGCAGCATCAATCACAGCTTCAGAGCTGCTTTGGGACCTATTAGAGTAAAAGAGCAGAGAAAGACTCTAGAGAAATATACGTGTGTGTGTAAAAGACAGAAATGAGCCGACTTGAGAAAGTGTTAATACCCAGAACTGACTGGGTCATGTGCTCTGGTGTTCAGTGTGAGGGTGTGAAATGCATCATGGGGATTTATCTTTGCTTTGGAGTGTCTGCTCGTTTCTATTCTGATACTAACCCACATTACTCTTTACCTCATCTGGCTCGGCAGCCGTCTTATTCATTATTGCAAAAATAATCAGAACTCTTGGTCACGGCGGGCGGGCCTGAGGCTGAAAACAACTAGATTAAACTTTCCATGAAATTGACAATTCTTATTTTTTAATGGAATATTTTAGTGTTTATAATAAATGATTTATCGGTGTACAAATACAAATTCATGTTCCTCATAATCTTGCATCAGAATATCTTCCTCTTGCAGCATCTCTTCTCTTCTCTGAGGATGAGGGCGGGGCAACCTGTCACTCACATGAGATCCACCAATAGCAAACCACAACCATCCAATCAATTCCACACAGACAAAATCAAGCTCCGCCCTACATTTGTTCTTGTTTGCGAAGCGTTTCACTCGGATATGCGGCACAATAGAGAAGAAAAGACTAGAGCAACTTCTGTGTCATGCCGACTTTAACTCTTACCCTGCCATTGACACAATTTTCCAGCTTTCCATGTTTTCCCTGTTGTATGGTAGGGGGCGCTATTACACATCTTCTGAAAGAGTAGAGAATCTCCGGAACAAAACACAGGGGGAAAAAAAGCAGAAACAAGCAATAAAAGCATTATGCACGTTGTAGTCTTTAAAAAATGTGAGTTTCTTCAGCTTTTTGTTCAAAGTGTTGCTTTTTTATGAAACCTACCCACATTTTAGTGTTGATTAGAAAAGAATGCATGAAGCTAGAATTAATCTGTTTTCTTGCTGATGCTCTACCAGTTCTTACCAGCTTGACCAACATGATCTACAAGCAAGACACCAGCTCTACTAGCAGATAGTCCAACCATCTAGACCAGCTTGGACCAATTAGAAGCCAGCTACCATCTTAAACTGGATTCTCCAGAAGAGCAGGCTCATTTGCTGCTCATGAGGAGGAACATGACTAAAATCCATGGGATCAAACCATTTCAAAGCAAATAGAAGCCAACTGTAGGCAGTCTCAGCAGAAGCATCACAAACAGACTTGTGTTTGTCTAAAGCGAGGCTGATGTCAGAACAGTTTGTTTAAATTTAGTCTGCTAACAATGAACAGTTTGTTTTTCCGTCAGCCCTTGTGATGAGTAAAAATATCCATTGAAAATGGATTGAGTACTTGTCCCGCCAACACAACATCAGTCAACACTGGCAGCACACATTTAGGTGCTTCAAGTATGGTTTATTAAAGTTACTTCTTAAATATACTATTATTCATAGTTCGTGATATTAGTTAAAGCTAACAAATTTACAAAATCATTTTATTTCCACAAACAATATGAGAAACTTCGATTCCCAAGGGAAGCATGAACTGATTAAAGGTGAATGCAGTGTAAGTCACTTTGGATAAAAGCGTCTGCCAAATCCATGAGATGCTGGTGAAGTGCTGCTGTAGGCCTTTTTCGACCCTTGAGGTCACGTCATCCTCACATGGCCTGATTGAAACGGTCACTTCCTGTCTCATCCAGGTGTTGTTCTGATATAATTGAGTACACACAGTCTTCATTTTCTCTGCTAACTTGCCGACTCATCGGCCCAGCGGTGAGATTCCACTTCTCTGAGCCGAGAGCTCTCAAAATCAATCCTTTTCCCATCCCGTCCCCCGAGGCCCTCAGCCAGCGCTGATCACCATCATCAACATAATTAGCCTTCATTTCAAACACAGATCATAAGAGAGCAATTACTTTGGCTGCCATTTCAAAATGAGTTTCACAGGTTTGATTTGGAGAGGGGAGAGTTTCATTCCTCTAATTGAACCCCAACTGATTAAACTCAGAGTTTAGACGCAGTTAGAGGAGTTAAACCGGTGGATGAATGGATAAAGCACTGAAGTACCAAAACAATTGGGGAAATAATGAAAATTCATTATCCACTCCTGTTGTGCCAAACGGCATGACTTTTCTTTTCTATTCGGAGGAATACACTGGTCCATTCATTTATGTGAATGAATCACTCTGTAATGACCTTTCCCTTTAATTTGTTTTGCTTGGTGTCACCACTAGAGGGCGCAATACACGTAAAGGATATAAGAAAAAGGGAATACATAAAAAAAAAAGTAGTTCATGTTTGTTACATGAGCTAAAAATTAGGCTGTGTTTAACTCCACTTTTAGACACACAACTGGGAACTCTGGGAATCCCCACCACCAATCATTCAACTTTGTGAAGTGGGCGAGGGAAGTTTATTTGGAAAGACCCTTGACCCCTTGATTTTGACAGAGGAAGTGAGTCTGCTCAATATGTACACTTCAGGCAGCTCCATAGACCACAATGCAACATGATTGTGATGTTAAAGCAGATCATGCTTAATTTACCCACACCCAACACAATCTAGTGCAGAGGTCTCCAAACTCAGTCCTGGAGGGCCACTGTCCTGCAGAGTTTAGTTTGCCTAATTAGATCTTGATTTGGAGGTTCAGCTGTGTTTAATTGGGTTTGGAGCTAAACTCTGCAGGACAGTGGCCCTCCAGGACCGAGTTTGGAGTCCCCCCTTGACATTTAACCATATCATACTTGTAGCTACATTTTTAACTTGTTATAGTTTATTGTATCGCTTGTGTATTTTTTTATTTTCTCCAACAGCCCAAGCATGCATACAGTCCTATATGGTGTGTAAAACCTATAACGCCTCTTTCACAAGATGTAATATCAGTCTCTGGTGTCTCCAGAATGTGTGTGTGAAGTTTCAGTTCAAAATCCCCCACAGATCATTTATTATCGCTTGTCAAATTTGCCCCTATTTGGATGTGAGCAAAAATACGCCGTTTTTGTGTGTGTCCCTTTAAATGCAAATGAGCTGCTGCTCCCGCCCCCTTTCCAGAAGAGGGCGGAGCTTTAACAGCTCAACAACAACAAAGCTGGAGAATCTCACGCAGCCAAAATGAGGAAAGTGTTCAGCCTTACATTGTTCAAACCGGAGTCGACACTGATGGAGAGACTCAGGAAGAAGTTACAACTTTTAGACGTTTCTGAATGGTTAGTGGATAAATTGATGTAGTTGCTGTGGAGTTGATTCAACTCATCCACTAGCATGTGCCGTCATGTTCATCTTTTGTGTTGAATTGACCCTCGTTTGGCGTAAAATGACGGCATGTCAACAACACTCGACTACAACAACTCTTCCTCTTCTCTAAAGCAGCCCAACATGGCCCCGCCCCCTTTGTTGTGTGTTCTCAGGGGCGGGGTTTATGTACATTTTAGGGTTTGTGATGTCACTAACCCAGGAAGAAGCTTGTTGTAGTTCCTACCAGCCGTTAAAAAGCGATTTATGTAAAAGAAAATCTCTCTCTTTGCATTGAACTTTGAGCGTCATAACTTTGCAGATGTTGTTTATGATCAAACAGCAACATTACACACTAACTAAAGCTAACCTAACCGTCTACTAATACTAATGAGAGTTAGTAGAATGTCAAAAGTAGACTATCAAAATAAAATGTAACCCTCAATTTACATGAAGTTTTGTTTTTGGGAAAATGTGGATTTTGGAAATACGTTTTGGATATATAAAGTGAAAAATCAATTGTGCAATAAATTCAGTATTTTCTCTGATCTCTTTGTCTGACAGGTTTGGGTATGGCTCTTATTGTGTCGCTCCATGAAATTTCTCAGGTGGAGACTAATGTGTACTTTATGAGAGGAGAAGACAATTCCATTTCCTTCAGTAGCGACCTCTACAGTTCATCCACCCCTGGAGACACCACCAGCTTTATAAGGTTTGACATCCACTCTCGTGACAGTGAGAAGGATCTTTCCGTTTGGAAGAATTACAGTGTGAGTGTGTGTGTAAGGGGAGGTTAACACACAGCGACAGTGTAAGACAGCGACTCACCGATGAAGCCCAGCTGGGAGAATTCTAGAATCATCCACTCCTCTGACGGCTGCTGCAGGGCGAAATTCTTCATCGTGGTGAAGTAATTTGGCCGTGCAACAATGTCATCCTCTAGCTGTGAGAAAGAGAGAGAGAGAATGCTGAAGGATGAAGAAGAAGCTGCTGTAAAGTGGAGTTATTTGCATATAATCGTGACAAGTATCTAAAGGCTATGATTTAAAGGTGAAGTGTGTAATTTTTCAGGAACTTAATATACTTTCTGTTATCCCAGCTTAAAGTAGAGGCAACTTCAAGTAAAATGATAATTTGGTCCAATTTTCACATGCAATTTATCAATGCGAAGGGAGAAGAAAGGAAATCAAATGGTTTGAAATGACAAGGTAATGTAGCTGTTGTGAAAAAAACTCCAGTCGTTTCGAGTTTATGGCCTATGATCTCCAAACTTCCCGGTGGTAAATACGGCTTGAGAGGTTGTTCATGTCTAATTTCCGACTCGTGTTAACTATAATTCCGACAGCATGTGAAGGCAGCATTAGAGCGCTGTGATGTATGCAGTCCAAGGCGGCCATATTTGAATGCTCAGTCGCATGTTGTGAATTGTAGTTCACTGACCTGATGATCAAATATAATTAAATAATTCCCTTTTATTTTTATTTTTTTTTGTTGTTGTCAAAATAACTTTATATTAAAACAAATGAAAACTTGTGTCATAATAAAAATAATGTTTTAATAAATTTTATTATTAGGGACCAAGCACCGAAGGTGTGTAGGCACCTATTGTAATCGTTGGCGTTCTTCTTCTTCTTATTATATTCCGTTTCCACTCTAGAATTCTATGGCAACCCATAGAACCGTTTCCGGGGAAGTTATGAAATTTGGCACACAGATAGAGGACAGTCTGAACTGTGTCTATGTCAAATTTGGAGTCTCTAACTTAATCCCTTTAGCGCCACCAGCTGTCCAAATTTGCACTCGTTTATGGTAATAACTTCTGAACCATAAGGGTTAAAAACAAAATTATTTTTCCTCTAATTCCTTGGCTCAAGATGATTCGATTGCAACCTATGGCATCATTTTCCATCATGAAAATTTTTCTGCCATTTTGAATTTTCCAGAACACATACTTTTTTCTAACTCCTCCTAAGTAGTTAATCAGATTTTCCCAAAAACTGAACCAGATCATCTTCAGACCATGCCAACAAAAAGTTATGGAATTCAAGTCGATTTGTCAAAGAGTTTATGAAATACTCGTAAACAAATTTTACATAGCACTTACGAAATAAAATGCAAGTCTGTATCTCTGCAACGCTTTATCATATTCAGACCAAACTCATCACAAGCATGACCTGAAGAAACATACTGGTCCGGAGAACTGAAAAACGGCTAGTTTTGCTAATAAATTCTAAACTGTTTATCCAAAAATCTTAAAAGTCTTGTTAGATTAGGGGCATCATGCCAAGGGGAATGATATTTTCCCATATTGGCAATTTTGTCGTAAAATGCTGTATTTTATGAACACATTAGCGTATTGTCACAAAACTTGGTATGGGTCTTCGGCACCGTGCCCTTGTTATAATGAAATGCAAAAATGCTAATAAATTTTGACTATATTAAACTATTGTGATCTCAATAGATTCCTTGGGTCATGCCGAGAACATAGATATCAATTTTGCCATATTTGGCCAAACTTCCTGTCCGCCATTTCGTTTTTCTTCAAAAACATACTTTTTTTGAACTCCCCCTAGACCATTGCTCTGATTTTCAACAAAATCGAATCGTATCATCTTCAGACCATGCCGACAAAAAGACGATTTGTCAAACCATTTTCATATACCGTAGCAACGGATTTGAGGCATGATGCAAAACTGACTCTTCAAGATGTATCTCTGCAACATTTTGGCATATTGACACCAAACTTTGCATGCATCATCGTCACCTCACTCTGACCAATTTGGTCAAAGCACCACCTATTGGTCGACAGTGATAAACATTTCAAACATATTTCTAATTGCTGTATTTATGATTTTTCAGCTTAAAATCATCTTAAAATGTCGTTACTTGTTGTTGCAGCTGGTCTGATGCTCTCAGCCATGTTGGCATGGCTTATTGTGCTCTTTGCTGGGCCCCATGATTGCTGCTTGCAGCTATATTTACTATTATTACTTTAAGACATAATACTGTGCAATAGTAATGTATTAGTGAGACAGAACTTTTTTATTTGGACAGATTGTAATGAAGACCGCTGGGTTTCTGTGTGCTTTAATAATCTGTACTACTACTACTACTACTATTACTTCTTTAAGGAGTACACTCCACTGTGCAATAGTGATATATTTCTGATATCATTTCTTCAAGCTAAACCAAACTTTTATTTTAATGGGTCGTCTTTGAGTTTCTGTGTGTATATGATATATGACAAGAGTTTCTTCAAATGAAACGGTGAAATGCCCATGACATGAAGACTGCAGATGCTGAAAACACTGCGAACATCACCTGTGCTTCAGTATGTGTGTAGTAGACCAAACTTGAGCCGCTCATTCACACAGAAACATGCAGAACATTCAAACTTTAGATTCAATCGTTTTTTTGAGCTTTAATATTCACAGACACTAGTCCATTTTGAAATTTGTTACATTCTACAGCCCTACTTTCATTTATCCATCCAAAAATGGCCAAATTCCGTGGCATTCCACTCAGAGTAAAGTAAGTTCTATTTGCGACTGAATTCTGTGATTCACTCAACGCTGGTAGAGTGCATTTTCTTTTCTTTAAACGCCCGTGTTGGGTGAGCCTAATGCATGTGATGGGAGTGCTAAACAAAAAAACAAACTCAAAGTGGATGCTGCATTTGCTCTTTTCCAAGAAAAGCATCATGACACACTTCAGTGTCAAAGAACACGCGCTAAAGCGAACGACTCATTGGGGTATCATAAAAGAACATACTACAAAAGAAGTGCTAAAGTAGCCTTACTTAAAGATCACCAATCTTTATAAGAGCTTTCTATTTTCTCTGGAAGCCATTTCCCACAGTTTTCATAAAAGAAATACAAGACCCTAACCGGTCAGGGTTTATTTGGACAGACTGCAGTACATTAGCACATATTTACTGCCTCAATACAAAAATCATTCTGGAACCAGCTCAGTTCATACAGACCCATGTTCTCACGTTCTCTCCGAATATGAGTATCTTTGAATAAGTGATTTAGACATAATCTTGAATTAATCTTACCTGTACATAATAGGTTCCTTTAGTCTGGGCGTACATCATCAGGAAGCAGTAATCCAGGTTCTGCTTCGTTCTCCACCTGAAAAAACAATCAGTATATGCTTTATGAAGAATAAAACAGCCACACATACACAAACACACAGACTGAAGATCATAAATAGTAACACAAACCGCAGTTTACAAATGAGTGATGGATTATTGTGGCAGCTGCTGTTTGTCCAGTGTTTAGTGCACACAGATGTGCTTTTAAAGTACAAAGCTTCAGATTGACTACAAAAGTCTCACAAAAATTCCCTTTGATCGGAACAGACCGAAACTTAAATTATTAAATCATTACTTCAGTTCACAATCTGTTTTTATTGTCTGTTTTTGCTCTATTTCGCCACAGCAGGACTGAACATCACTGTGTTATTTGGAATAATAAATGAATCTAAATGTGAATTAATCAGATGAGTCATTAATTCAATTATCCATTCATAAAGACAATCAGTTACTTCATATGAATGAATCAGGCGTTTTGATCAAATTGGTTGAGTGAATGATACAATGACTCACTTGCTGCCACAGTTTTAGTTTCATAAGTAAAACTATCATTGCATTTTTCCATCATTTAAATTTCTTTTATATTTAAAATTACAGTATGTAGAAGCTTCTTTTTAGGTGTATCTTTCTATTTTACATATACATACACACACAAACAAATTGAGTGTGTTGGAAAGTTGTTAAGCGCTGCAGGAAGTAAATTTTCTGACAGAGACATCATGTGTGTACATTCACAAATATTTACATCAGAGATTCTCATCTGAGCTGCTGAACACACACACACACACACACACACACAAATCTCACAGAAAACTCATTCTTTGCATCTGCACTTCTCACGGAATGGAAGTATATGAAGGAAGTAATGACAGAACGGTCACTATTCAACTCCTGCTTTCATGCAAACTCATCAGAGGGAGGAAAGATGACAAAGATTGGACATGCTCTCCAGGAAGGACGTTTTATAAATGTGGATATACAATTTTAAGACGATGATATAAGGAAAAACTCACCCTCAGCTGTAAACTTGAAACTGTTAAACTACTTCAAACTTTCTGTTCTAGATTTTTCTCAAGCCAACTTCAAAGTTTGTTTACGAACTTTGCTCATCTAGTTATTATTAAAATGTTATTACTTTCCTTTGTAATACCCATGTCATTATACACTTTTGTGTCATCATAAACCATATATACAAGAACCACCACACACAGTCACGCTATGTCAGATTAAAACACACTAAACTCATTTTGGTTGTTTACAGATCGGTGAAAGTCTTTAACCACTAAAAGACAGGATCTCATTTAGTGTGATGGAAATGAAATGAGTTTCATTAAATGTGTGTAAAATAGTGAATTACACTCAGCATCAAACACTAAACCCAATGTTGAGGCAATAAAGTTGAATAAAGTTATCCACATGTGGAACGACTGGATAATTCATCTTCTAAAGTATAAACACCACCTGTTAGACCAACAGTTCATTTTAAAACTCAAAAACCATGAATTTTTTAACTACGACACCAAAAAAAAACACACGCTGAGCTAAACGCTTGAAACAAATCACTGGAGAGAAATGGATCTGGTCTTGGCTGGCTGGTTATTGATCTGAGTGTGGCTTGATCGGTGATGGATTCATCTGCCTGTCTGATCCTGCATTGATCCGGTCATCAGGCCGGACTGCTTGACCTGACGAGATCCGACAGGCTTTGAGCTCAAACTGACATTAATGAACATATTTACGTGCATCAGTCTCCACTGCCCGACTGTTTATTTTAGGAGAATGTGTCTGTCCAGAAAGCAGCACTGCCGTTTCACTCTGGAGAGAGACGTGATTGCGAAATGAGGTTGGGAAAATCCGGCCCCCAATTGTTTTTAGTTTAGTAGCTGGAATTTAACGTGGACTCAAACCTCTTCTCAGTCCAGATTATTATTATTAGTTGTGCGTTTGTGTTAAATAAACTGAACCGAGATGCTGGAGTTGATCTGTGTGTCTCAGAGTGAACATACTAGAGAAGAGACACTAATGGCTGAGTGTGTTCACACTGCTGAATCATGGGTAATTACAACACAACACAGACTGATGGGATGAGAAGGGCAGTCATCTTACCTGACCCGCTCTTTAGGGTCACCAAACGACTCTTTGAGGTGAGAGAAGTCTGGATAGAAGTGGACGGAGGGAGAGATGATCTCCAACAGCCCAGACTGAATCTCCCCGGGAAACCTGAAACACATCGAGTGAGAGGAACAACTCTGTCATCGTGTCCTCACTCACGTCATCCAAGCTGCTCTTTTCCAAAAAAAATAAAAAAATACAGTAATTTCATTTGTGATTAAAATATCTTAAAATGTAATAAATGTATATATTTTTATTCTGGCATGATTTTATAACATCATATATCAACAGTGATATTAAAATTATGTGCAGAAGTCGTTGCTTTGTTATGAGAAAGAATGTCTGGAAAAATGAATTTCATTGATGTCATTCGGAGTAACCGATATAAAGGGACCATTTTTAATCAAGTCATGTGATCAATATCATGTGACATCATTCAGACACCTGCAAAGGACCACATGGTCATGAAGCAAAGTAACTAACTCTCTCTTAACTATTTGATAAATTCATGTTTTCTCTTGATCATACGCATGTCCCGAAACATCAGGTCATTCGGTGCAACCGCTATAAAACATGGAAAATGTTGTAATCTTTTAAAAACTTGTACTAAATATAAAATGTTTGATTGTCCTTTTGCTAGATATCAGCCTGTTAGCATTGATTGAAAATATCGTCATTCGGTAAAACCGAAATTTTTGTTAAACCAAATTACTTTTTGGTGACAAATTTTGTCCATCTTGTAAAAAAAAAAAAAAAAAGATTAATTTATTATAAAAACTTAATTATATCTCCATTAAGTATTTTTTACACTTTTAATAACCTAATTCGTCAATGACCCACACACACACACACACATATATATATATATATATATATGTATATATATGTATATATATATATACGTTTTAATTATATTATTATATTGTGTTAGTTGAAAAACTTTAAATGAAAATTAGAAATGTTGCCTTAGCAATCACACTAAACTAAAATAAAAAATAAATTAAACCTAAATCACTATATTTAAAAAAAAAATAAAATGACAAAGCACATAACAGAATTATTAAAAATTAAACTAAAACCAGCATGAAAAAAGTAAAATAATAGCTAATTCAAAATATTAATAAAACAATAATAAAACTAAATAAAAAGTAAGTCATACATCATTAAATCACATTAATATTTGTCTGAGGATTCAAATGCATTAATGTCAAATTTATTGATTTTATAAAAACATTCCTGCAGCAAATTTCTGTAAAAAATTCTGTAAAACAGAATTAACAATTTGCAACAGTGTTATTTATAGTGTATTCATATTTTTAATCTTCTTAAAGTTTTTAGAATTTTTGTAATTTTTAGTTTGGTTTTTTTTTTAAGTTTTTTTTTTTCCCTAAATATTTTGATTAATTAAAAATATATATATATTTGAGTATTTAGAAATTGTCTGGCCCAATATCTGAAATTAAAAAAAAGTTTAAAAAAATTCATATTTTATTTTATTATTTTATTTCAGTTAATATTTATTTTATTTTAAGTAATTAAAATGATTTTTTATGGCAAAAGCAACACACACACACACACACACACACACACACACAGTTCCAGTATTGTAAGCATTAGCAGAAATCCGTATAAACAACAGCTCATGACTAATGTGGGACTGAAGCAGAGGAACTTTAACACCCAGAGGATCAGTTTTCCCTTCTGTTTCTTTTGCTATTGTCCTCAAAAAGCATGTGGGGGAAAGCCAGCAGTCACATGGTCTCTCTCTCACACACACACACACACACACACACACACACACACGCAAATAAACACACACGTATCAATGAAACTCCAGCAGATTGTGTTCATAACAGTAATGTAAATCTTGAGTACTCACAGGCGCTTAAGGTTTTCAGCAACACTATTTGCATATTGTTGATCCGTCTGTAAAACAAAACGAGAACCAATGGATTAAGTTCACAAATCACAAAATCTTTCCCAGTGAATAAACGTCCACCTTTGAGCCAGACAAGTGTTTGGAGCAGGTTTTTGGATGGATGTTTTAAGTACAATGTCAGCTCTTATTTCCTGATGTTTCCTGTTAAAGTGATTATAGTCGAACATTAACTGTCCAATAATGGAAGCAAATATAACAAGATGGATTTCACTGTTCACGTTCAATTTCACCGTTCATTCAAAACGCAACTCAAGCAAGACATGTTGTCATTTTGTAATTATGACTATTACGACATGGCGTCAATTATGTTCAAATGTTTGTATCTCCACAGTCCAATTCTGAATTCAGAAACACATACTATTATTACCATCTCTGCCATAGAAACTCATGATAGAGTAGAATGCAGTTCTGTATTCAGTGTCCGGCTCTGAATGATGAACAGACCACTGCCACCTGCTGGTGTGGAGCAGAATGTATGTGTGAGTCTTTCAGGAGTTCAAAAGCAATGATTCGGTCCAGACGCAGGTGACGTGATGCGATACCACAGACGCTTCCATCACCGCTCCTTCTCTGGTGTTGTTCTGGTGTCGCGGCCTTTAATCAAAAACATGAACTTTCCCTCCACCTCTTCTCTGATGGCGTGAGTGACGGGACAAACTCCTCCTCCACCTGTCACTCAAACTGCAACCATCCAATCAATTCCCCACAGACAAAATCAAGCCCCGCCCTACATTCGTTCTTGTTTCACTCGGCGCAACAGTGAAGAAAAGACGATTGTAATTTCAGTTTCATGAAGTGTTCGAATACTGCTTGAAGTTCTTATAATGGAGCCAGAGTAGCAGTAAAACTCAAGGACGCCGTCTGAGGGAATAATGTGAGGATACAGACACTGCGTCAGCGTCCATGACCTGCCGGACACATCCTCATTATTTCCCACAAATCTCTCATGACCAAGTCATTGTTTTTTGAATTATCCGAGCGGCTCTTGAGACGCGGGGAAGAGACGGAGTGATAGATGATGAGGAAACACCTGCAGAAACGCTAGTTTCCAGAGAAATGGGAATTGCTGCTTTTTTCAGACAAATAGGAAGTTTGGGCATTGTGACTTATCATGTGATGAAGAATTTAGTGTCGCATCAGCTAATCTTCATAACACAACATTCCACAAGCGTTTGTCACATCAATCAAATCCGTGAGACGGAAAGTACAAGCTGATCTCCTGATGAAAGTGTGACTGGCACTTTAGAGGAGCTGGTGCGGCTGTGAGTGGCGTTCAGCTTGTTGCTGCTCAAAGTGTTACGAGTGGATGTTTAGTGTCGCTAGAGCGTTCCTGCATGGTTTTTATCATGCTGGTGTTCACTACCAAAGTGATTGTTGCATGCTGCTCTTTGTTTGCCAGAGTGATGGGATTGTTTTTAGCACGATAACGATGCTACAGGTGGTCGTTTACCAGCTCAAGTCAAAAGAGGCCATACCCACAATGCAACAAACTCTTAAAGGGATAGTTCACCCAAAAATGAAAAAGATCCCATGATTTACTCTCCCTCAAGCCATCCTAGCTGTATATCTTCTTTCAGACGAACTCAGTCAGAGATTTATTTAATGGGAGTGAATGGGGGATGAGATTTTGAAGCCCAAAAAAGTGCATTCATCTATCATGAAAGTAATCCATATGACTTTAAAATTTCTCATTTTAGACGTCTAATTTGTGACTGGTGTTTTATTTTGCTCTGCGCTTCCACGTTCGTCATTGCGTCATGCTTTGGGCCGTACGACCGTCTACGATACAAAAAATGCTGTTCTTACTTAGAGTTTTTGTCTTGTTTCTAGTCAAAATATCTAAAAATTCTGAGACCAAGAAGCATTTTCTTGACAAGTAAAAATAATTTTCTTGTTTTAATGAAAAAAAATCACTTAATTTTGATTTATTTTTCCCAAAAACAAGAAGCATTTTCTTGACAAGTAAAAATAATTTTCTTGTTTTTAGAAAAAATAAGTCAAAATTAAGTGAGTTTTTCCTGAAAACAAACTAAATAATTTTTACTTGCCAAGAAAATGCTTCTTATTTTCTTGTTTTTAGGAAAAATAAGTCAAAATGATTTGATAAGTGAGTGAGATAAGATAAGATTAGTGAGATTTTCTTAAAACAAGCAAAATAATCTTAATCCAAACTGAAAACAAGATTATATATTTTATTAATAAGATTATTTTGCTTGTTTTAAGGAAAAACTCTCTTAATTTTGACTTATTTTTCCCCAAAACAAGAAGCATTTTCTTGGCAAGTAAAAATTATTTTCTTGTTTTAAGGAAAAACTCACTTAATTTTGACTTATTTTTCCCCAAAACAAGAAGCGTTTTCTTGGCAAGTAAAAATTATTTTCTTGTTTTTTAGGAAAAATAAGTCAAAATTAATTGAGTTTTTCCTGAAAACAAGAAAATAATTTTTACTTGCCAAGAAAATGCTTTTTTTTTTACTGTTAAGAAAATTTCTTATTTTACTTTAAGATAGAACATTAAGATATTTCGACTAGAAACAAGACAAAAACTCTAAGTAAGAACAGCATTTTTTACAGTGTAAAGTTTTAAATATGGATATTTTTCTTACAAAAACCATCGCTTCACTTCAGAAGGCCTTTATTAACCCTATTGATTATTTTTATGATGGATGGATGAACTTTTTTGGGATTCAAAATCTATTCACCCCCATTATAAAGCTTGGAAGAGCCAGGATATATTTCAATATAACTCTGATTGTGTTCATCTGAGAGAAGATAGTCACATACACCTATGATGGCACCTAAATCATGGGATAATTTTCATTTTTGGGTGAACTATTGCTTTAAGACCCTGACATTCTCATGGTAAAGAATATGTATAATTTATCCATGCACATTATTATTTTTTAATTAATGTGTCCTAATAATCTTTTAGGGCTGTGACGCACATTCTTGCTCTTTTGTTCTTCGCTTAAGGGTAAAAAGAAGTTTGCATTTGAATATGAAGATGTGCTGCGCTTTCCTCTCAATAACAAAATAAACACACAGAATGACAGCAGTGAGAAAACAGAAGCTGATCTGATCACAGTGATGTGGATGTTTTCAGCAGCTCTGCTGTCGTGTTTATTTATATACTAATTTATACAACGTATTGCTTTAAAGCAGCAGTTTTACAGTATTAAGCATGAAAAAACATTGAAAGAGTCGCTTTACAGCTTCAGTTTCTACTATAAAGAAGCTCTCCAGCGTGTTCATGATTTTACTCTCGTCTGACCTCGACGGACTGAATAGAGGAAATGAACCAGAGAAGAGCCACACCCACCTATTACATCATCATCATAGAAGTTCAATAGTGTTTACGAGCCGGAGTGAACTCTTCTGGAAAGTTTGCTTTGGCGAACAATCTTCCTTCTTTGGAGTTTGACACGGACTCCCTACATTTGCATCTAGTGAAAGCCGCATATCAATAAAAACTGGCTGCCATGCATCTAAATATGCAAACTACATGCAAATGAGCCTGCTTAAACCTGAACCAGCCGCAGGTGTGAGGAAACGACAAACTCTGAGTGGAAAACACTGTTCCTATAACACACTCACTGAATGTACTTTATTAACAGGAGCGATGGGAGTTCTTCATCAAAAGAAACAGTGGAATCAATATAATATACATTTTTTGTTAATATTTCACCCAAAAATTAACATTTACTCGCCCTAATGTCATCCAAACCCAAATGTCTTCCTTTCTTCAGAGGAACAGGAAAGGATCAAATCTGAAGATTGTGCTGGTCGCTCTTTTCCAGGCCATTACAATAAATGAGTAATATTAATTTTCAGTGAATAAATTTCAAGTCTTTTCAGTGATATCAGTCACACAAAACTATTGTAATATAGAGTCATATGAACCATTTCACAATCATCTCATGATGTGATTATAGTGCCATTGAATCCATTTTAAGCTTGAAAGCACCAGTCCACATTCACTGTAATCGCAAGTCCAGTAAGAAGTGAGTAAATGATTCTTTTTTTGGGTGAACTAACCCTTTAACATGGAGGAAACATGAGATATGGCATGTACTTAAATTATCCCCAAAGTAGAAGGTGTGTGAATAAACAACCCAGACAGAGCACACACACACACACACACACACACACACACAGAGTTCATTGCCGCCAGTTACTCATGAACTCCAGTCAACGTTCATTAACGTGAACCAGCTCAAACACACTCAACTGTGTAAAGGGCACGACGTCCTCATGATACAGTGTGGAGAAACACAGAATGACGCTTTACTGCATTAATCATAACACAGCTCTGTAATATATACTGTCATCCAGAAGAAATCGATTTCACTGCTCTCTCGTAAAAACAAATAAAACACTACCGATAATGGAAACTGTCACACCATTCAGGATCAGGTCCATTCACTCCAAAAGTCAGACAATATATTTTGCATATAATTTGTCCACTAGAAGTCTGAATGTAACAAGCCACATGATCTGAGGTCTCGTTCACACTGTATCTGAACACAAACAAGCGGCTGGTGTCATATTATCATATCACACTGCATTTGTTGGTAAACCGCATTGACAGAGGTGCAGCGTTGTGATTATGTTACATCTGAATTACATACACGTACTGGAGTCAAGACTGTTGGTGTGTCCCAATTTGCATACTTGTGCACTAGTCCATACTGTTTTTGCTATATATTTTAGTCTATGCTGCTTTTATGGGATTGCGGTTTCACCGTAGTTTGTTCTGTTTAATAAATCTGGCTGTAAGCGTGGACACCTTCTGCTCTCAACTGTTGCTGTTTTTCTGCTGAAATAGCTTTACAAACCTCATAGACTATGGTAATGAACAGAGCAAAGTGTACAGTGTGTCATTTGAGACACAACTCATGTTAATTGGGCTGTGTGCAGATGCTAATGTGTGCACAGAAGGGCAGTGATGAGTTATTTCAGGTCAGTGCTGCTCGCAGAAGGCAGACAGAGCTTATGATCAATGGGGAAATGGACTTGCACATGGTACAGTAGCTTATAAAAGTTACAAGCTACTCATAATGTAAAATAGATGAACTACAGTAAAGCTACCAGTTTAGTTCTTAGCTATTCAACAAGCTAGTAACAAAGAGTACCTAATTACACTAAAGCTATTTAAGGAACATATATAATAGATGATAACAGATTATATGATGATTATATGAATATGTTCCTATTTAAGAAATGCCAAAAAATGCTCAAATATCAGAACAGTAATTTGGAAAATCAAGTGTGATATTGCTTTTATACAACAATTCAATAAATAAGAAGTTAATATTGAGTAACTTGAATTTTAGACACAATATTAGACCTATAATTAAAGGTAAAGTCAAAGAATTTAATGTTGAGCATCTCGGAACAACACACCAGAGGTGTTTAAATGCTGAATCAATAAACATTTTGAATGAATCGGTCTTTGAATGATTCAATGACTCACTCATACAGAGACGTGTTTATATACTGAATGAATCAGCATGTTGAATGAATCTGTTTTGGTGAATAATTCAATGACTCAAAGAGAATTGTCTATATACTGAAAGAATCAGCATTTTAAATGAATCAATTGGTGAATGATTCAATGACTCACTCATACAGAGACATGTTTGTATACTGAATGAATCTGCATTTTGAACGAATTGGTTGATGAATGATTCAATGACTCATAAAGAGACTTGTCTATATACTGAAATAATCAGTGTTTTGAATGAATTGGTCAGTAATGATTCAATGACTCACTCATAAAGAGCCTTGTCTATAACTGTGTCTCATTTCGAAGGCTGCATCCTCCAGAGGTCGCATTTGTTGGCTGCATATGTCATAAAGGATGTCTTATTTCATAACAGTAACCATTATAAAATTGACTGTTATTCCTAGTGAAGCATAAATTGTTGTAATTTCTTAATGAGTTTGTAATGTAGTGGTCAGTTTACTGATATGAAGCAGCCTCAATGACGTATGCAAGCAACAAACGCGACCTCCGGAGGACGCAGCCTTCAAAATGAGACACAGCTTATATACTGAATGAATCAGCACTTCGAACACATCGGTTGGTGAATAATTCAATGACTCACTCATAAAGAGACTTGTTTATATACTGAATGAATGAGCACTTTGAATGAATTGGTTGGTGAATGATTCAATGACTCACTCATTCAGAGATTGTCTATACACTGAATGAATTAGCGATTTGAATGAATTGCTCAGTGAATAATTCAATGACTCCCTCATAAAGAGACTTGCCTATATACTGAATGAATCAGCAGTTTGAATAATAGTAATCAACCTTCACTTTGTATATACCACTTTATACCAAGAAGCTGAACTAATTCAAATTATGATAAATGATCACACAACACCAGAACACATTTCTTGATCTCGTAAGGAAAATGCTACACATAAAATGAATCCATGTCCTTTAAGATCCATGAATGTTTTGATCTCACCTCCGCGATGAAGACGACAATCACGCAGTCCTCCTTCTCGGCCGGACTCAGCTCTGACATCAGCGAGGTCAGCGTGTCCGTCAGGTAAGTGTGCACCTCTCTCTTCACACTGGGCACCCCCATCACTATCGACACTGAGAGAGAGAGAGACACACTGATCAGCCCTGTGTGCATTAACTCTTGACAGATCACGTTCACACACACACACACACACCAGCCTGTAGAGCAGCACTGACTGTGCATTTGCATTTCTAGCCCTCAATCTTAATTAAAGCTCTATGGAGAGCAGCTCCCGCTGAGCCTGCATGATAACAGAGCATCTCCTCCCCACCGGGCCGAGGCTGTGTTGGACAGAACCCCAGAGAACCGTCCACTCAGACGGGCCAGACACACAGACACCGCTGGGCCGAGAGCCAGGACAGGAGATGGAGAGCAGTATGAGAGAGGCATTACATCTCTTCATGAGTGAGACAGAGAGACGATATTATAGCATTACATTTAGATCTATGACATTATATTTAGATTACAGGATGAAAGGTTGCAGTGATGAACATTGTGGTCAGTCACAGACATGTTGTTGAGCTCATGAAAGCAGTGATCTTGAACTCAATTTCTGCACACTAACGAATGCTTCATCATAACTAACAGTGCAAACTCGATGTAACTAAGAGATTCGTTGAATAAAACAGGAGTTTTGGTGCAAGACCAAAGCTCAAGCTGTTTGATTGACAGCTCCAGTGATTGTAAAGGGAGCGTTCTTTGATCACTTTCTATATATAATTTAATCACCGTTTAAACAAGGTGAAGTTAAGCGTTTGATTTACTGAATAAATAATCATATTCCTGCATTAGGATCCTTTGAAAGGTAATGTTATTTTAGTCCTGTATTGCTCTTCTCTCCTCCTCATCTCACTGACACACCAGTGGGCGGGGCTAATAATGCGATGATGAAGTAGGCGTTGATTTCTTCAGTGGAGGCGGAGTTTCACCTATAGATAGGCACATTCCAGGATCATTCGTTCAGTGTTCCTGATTTCAGTAAAAGCTTTTAGTGGACTAACAAGGAAGTTTTCATTTATTTCGCTTTGTTGTTTATGATTATTTTGTGATTGTACTGTTGACCGGTTCCTGAACTTTGCTCCAGCGTTCAACAACACTCACCTCTGAGTCGCCGAATACAGAGATTCAACAATATGGCATGAACTCTGCTGCAGGTCACTGGAGGAACTAAAGTCATATTTCATGTGGAATCCATTAACTAGACCGGCCTGGAGGAGAAGGTAACACAACAGCGAGAAGCTCATGACAGGGATGTTTTCACACTAACCTCCGGTGCGGCCCTGGCCGATGTGCACGGCCGGCTGGAGGCTGGTCTCCTTGGCCAGCAGGTGTGGCAGATGGTGGAAGATGCTGGGCAGCTGAAGAACATTCTTACTGCTGGTCACGTTCCACAACTTCAGCTTGGTCTCATCTGAAAGAGACGACATTGTCACACATAAATGCAGTCGAGTCGATTTAAACTATTAGCACATGATCAACAGCCTTTGCGGCTACTGGAGTAACACACATATTAACCCTATAAAGACTTTCCTCTTCACTGCTTTTCCAATATTTTCTATGTAAACATGCTAGATGGACCTTTTTCCGTTCACACACAATGCGTCTTTGTGTCTACAAACATGAGACGTGAACAGTGGAAAACTAAAGTTAAACTTCTTGAGTTTTTGGAACGCTGTTTCTTGCGCGAGACGCTGTAAAAGATGTGGTCAAACGCATCCGTCTAGTGCGTTTACATGGAAAAGCAATGGAAAAGTTCATGGATACAGCCAACAACGGGACATTTACATTGTCGCTGAGACGTTCTTGTGTTTCCACTAGCTGAGGTAAAAATGGCGTATTGTGTACAGCTCACTGAGGGGCGGAGCTAAGCTAATAGGGTAGAGTTGTGGGCGGAGCCTGTTACACTGTGATAGAAAACACTTTTTGAGACATTGTTTATGATTTATGGGGAACACAAGACAAGGATTGGGTGGATTTTCACCATTATAGGGTGGTTGTGTACTCACACTGCCGACACATTTACATCCAAATTAGGCATGTGACGGTATCAAATTTCCATGTTGCGATTAATTGCTGAAGCTTTGAAATAAGTTGCAAAAAAAGTGTTGTCATAAGAACTATTTTTGTTATAAAGAACTCTGAATGTTTAAATACAATAATACAATACACAAAAAATATATAAAGTAAAATTTTCAAACAGATTAAAGTGCAAAAGAATGAGGCTATAAAGAACAACAGGAAACACTTTACAATAAGATCTTATTATTTAATGCATTAACTAAGATTGAGCAACAGCTACATTTGTTACAGAAAGTGTTATTTTTTGTTAATGTTAGTTAAGAAATACAACTGATCATTGTTAGTTTTATCTTAGGTCCATTAAATAAGTTCTTTTGATTTTAGTAATGTTATTAAACAGTAGAAATTAACATTAACTAAGAATAATTAATGATTTATAAGTATTTTTCATTGTCAGTTTGGTAATAATGAATTAACATGTTAACTAATGAAGCTGTATGTCTCAAAGTTTTACTGAACAATAACAAATAATCAGAACATTTCTAATCATTAGGGCATGTTGTAGTCCAGATTAAAATATAAAAATGTTTAAGTCTGAAAATAAATAGTCTATTTGGTGCTGTGATGAACAACATTGAGATCAGAAAAAACTGAATGGCTGTTTGAAGCATTTTAAACACTTAGCACAGCTGCTTTGTTTTTGGGGTTTCCGGGGTAACCGCTGCATTTCTGCTGTTCCATCAGCGCCCTCTGCTGTCAGAGAGTGAACGTGCGCTTTCATTCAGCGCGTCTCCTGTCCGCCATGTGCTTCTCGTGCACATTAGGCTTGTTTACATCTGAGCGCGTGTCCCTTTGACGCAGAATACAGCAGTGTTGTGCATTTTATACAGTTGATGGGGAAAGTATTCTTAAATGCACTATAAAAATTTTAATAATTGGTAATGAATTATTATTTACAGTATTTTGAAGTGCCCACGATAACAATATCGTGCATATTCATTATCGTGATATATCGCATTACCGAATATCGGCACGTTTCTAGTCGAAACACATTGTAAAAGTTAATTTTGCATAATATGTCCCCTTTAACTCCACCCCTAAAATCAGAGGGCAATGATTGGCTGATAGAGAGACTGTTGTGTGTCACCTGACAGGCTGCTCCAGGTGCGGTTGATGTCCCGCAGCGCTTGTTTCTCAGCGATGGCGCGCTTGATCTCGTCCAGCACCAGGTTGAGCTCTTTGGAGCGTTTGAGGTTCTCCTGCTCGGCGGAGTGCAGACGGTCTCTCAGCGCCAGAAATTCACGCTGATAGATGTCTACGACATTACCTACAATCACAAGAGAGAGAACAACACTAATTGGTGGTTTTAAGCCTCACACTCGTAAAGAAAAGCTGCAGATTTAGACACTTCATCAACGTCACGCTTTATAATTTATCATAACAGCATTCAATTATCCAGTCAAAAGAACCTTTATGTTATGCGCCAATAAACAAAAGCCAATAATTCAACAGAAAATATAAGCATGTTTCTCACAGGCCTACATTTATAGCAGTTGTTTTTCAGATGGTAATAAGGATGACAAGAGTAAAAAATGAGGGGATATTTTGAGCCTCTCCCTCTCTTGTTCTCTGTGCCCTTTAAAGGGCTGAAACTGCACTCGTTTACATTTAAACACTGTTTTTCTTCGACGGGGAGAGAGTGGAGCTGGTGTCGTGTAACCAGCCAGTCATTCATGACATTTAAACAAGTGTTTTAGTGAGGCTGCCCATTTTCTCCATGTCTCGGGTCATAACCTTTCCTAACGGGCCGATCGATGCTCCGACCCCAGAGGTCAACACATGGTCAGTAACACAAGTTTACTCTTTCAAGCCTCAAACACAGATCAGATGTCAACACATGAAGAGAACTATGAAAGTTTTTCCACATGAAAAATACCCTTAAATAGCACTGATCTATTTAAAAGTCACAAGCACTCACACTGATTTCTCTATAATAATGTGTAATGCTCAGTATTTTTAATATGACGCTGCTAGGACAAGAACTTCAAGTATGATCAAACTGTCTCAAATAATCTTGGCTAATAGTTAAATAAAAATACTACTAATAATAAGTTAAATACAAATACTACTACTAATAATAATAATATTAATTATATTTTAAGAATTATTTAATAATTCATCAAAATATTTAAAATGCATAAATATATTTATCAGAATATTTAAAATAAATAAATTTATTTATTAAGATATTTATAATAAATAAATAAATAGTTTGTTTATTTTAAATATGTTGATAAATTATTTTATTTTAAATATGTTGATAAATGATTTATCAAAATATTTCAAATAAATGAATAATTTACAAGAATATTTAATATAAACAAATTATTTATTTACAAGTAAAATAATAACAAATTTATTTATCAGCATTTAAAATAAATTAAATAATTTACTTATTAAAATATTTAAAAAAACATTATTTACTAAAACATTTAAAATAAATAATTTGTGTTAACATATTTAAAATAAATAGTAAATCATTTATTTATCAATAAATTGAAAATAAATATTAAATAATTTACTTATCAAAAAATGTAAAATACATTATTAAACATTTAAAATAATTTATTTTTTTCTGTATACTTAAAATAAATAAATAACTTATATGTTAACATATATAAAATAAATAGTAAATAATGTATCAACAAATTTTTAAATAATTATTAAATAATTTACTTATCCACATATTTAAAATAGTTTATTATTAAAATATTTAAAAAAATAAATTATTGATCAATAAATTTAAAATAAATAAATAATTTTTTTCAACATATTTAAAATAATAACATAAAATATTTTTATTGTTATAAAAATAATTTATCAAAATATTAAAAAATCAATAAATACACATACACAGATACATATTTGGTGGCTGATTGACATAAATAAGTGTGGTAGTAAGGTATTCTTCATGACTTTGACTCATTGTAAATGAATTTTCAGTTAGAAAATCACAAAATTTGTCAGTGAATGAACACTTAAAGGTGAAGTGTGTAACACTACCACCAGAGAACACACAAATAATACCATTGGCCAGTAAAACAAATATTCACGGCTCCAAACTCATGTTATTGGCTGTGTTGGGCTGGCTGGGATGTTTCTAAAGCTCCACACGGTCTCTGTGTTTATTCAGTTTACTATGAATATCTGACTTACAGATGCCTCTGGGCATTGAGGATAGAGGATAGTATCTTAGCATTAAAAAAATGACAAACATCACCTTTAAGTCTAGACACAACTGCTGGTATATAAGATTTCTCATTTTCCCAGCTGACTGAGCTCGTTTCTTTTCTTTCTTTACTCTCAACACTCGCTAGAAAAGAAAGAATCGTAAGGATTTATGCTTTGCGGGATAATCCTGAGCAGGCAGGCTTTTTCTGGGAGAGATGCCCACTCTCAGCGCGCACACACACACACACACACACACACACACACACACACCGTAATGCCATCAGAGTCCAAAGCCCTTGTGTAATCTGAAATTACACCGCTCCACACAAGTGCAATCCAATCCACACTTCAGATCGAGGAGGAGAGGTACATATAATACCCTGAAGAGTGAGATAATCTACTGCTGTACTGACGACTTCTTCACTGTGATCCCTACACTCCATGACTGCTGAGACAAAGCGTGTGCTTCATACACTACTACACGTGTACTACAACACGACACACGTCTATCATCAGAGAGCAGACAGATTACAACACCAGAATACTGGGTCACCGTCAGGTCAGCCCGTTTAATGACAATAAAAGAAAATTTACCCCAAATTCTGACAACAACACAAAACAAGAAAATGCAAAACAAAAAAATGAAATCACAGGATGCAGAATCTATTTGAAGCCTTGTTTTTATCATTTAGCATTATTTATAGTGATGTTCCGATCAGGATTTATACAGACATTAATTTATGACCTGAATTTTGACTCTTTTGGGGGATTTTTTATATTTTTTAGGAGTGAGCTGAGGGGCATTTTTAGACATTTTCACACACACACACAAAAAATACCATGCAATGCAATTTTGCTTTTGCGATGGGGCAATCTCATGCTTTCAAAGCTATCTTGCTATTGCTAGCCTACCCTACCTTTAACATTAATTACACAGACGGCAGCAGGTTTATTAGGCTGCTGTCACTTTAAGAGCTGATGCACTGATCTAATCCACTGTTACACAGTCAGTTATGTCTAAATGTAAACAGAAAAATTAAAACAAAACAAAAAAACGCACGTGTTCATGCAAATACTCGCCAAGACTGTAGCATTTGTGTTTATTTGACCATTTAAGCACAATTAGCCATGAAAAGAACTCAATTTGCTACTCGCGAGCTGTTTGTGAGGCGGCTTTATGTGTGCGCATACTTTGAATGCTTGAATGTTTAAACTGTTTAAATTGTCATCAGCATTAGATCCGTTTCTGAGATTGGCAAATTGACAGATCGCCAATCGAGACTTTAGAAGCGATTACCGGCCAATAGAGATCAGTAGCCAATCAAATCGCAGCATCCCTAAACAAAACAAAGCAATTTCACAATTCTATGCACTAAATGAGCTCATTTCAAATTTGATGCCTGCTGCAGGTCTGAAAATAGTTGGGATGGGGGCATTTTTACCATGGTGTAACATCTCTTCTTCTTTTCAAAACAGTTTGAAGACGTCTGGACATCGAGATTATGAGTTTCTGGAGTTTTGGTGTGGGAATTTGGTCCCATTCTTGCCTGATATAGGTTTCCAGCTGCTGAAGAGTTTGTGGTCATCATTGACGTATTTTTCGTTTAATGATGCGCAAATGTCCTCTATAGGTGAAAGATCTGGACTGCAGGCAGGCCAATTCAGCACCCAGACTCTTCTATGACGAAGCCATGCTGTTGTAATAGCTGCAGTATGTGGTTTTGCATTGTCCTGACGAGCATATGTTGCTCTAAAACCTATATATACACCTTTCAGCATTCATAGTGCCTTCCAAAACATGCAAGCTGCCCATACCGTATGCACTTATGCACCCCCATACCATCAGAGATGCTGGCTTTTGAACTGAACGCTGATAACACGCTGGAAGGTCTCCCTCCTCTTCAGCCCAGAGGACACAGCGTCTGTGATTTCTAACAAGAATGTCGAATTTGGACTCATCTGACCATAAAACACTTTTCCAGTTTGAAACAGTCCATTTTAAATGAGCCTTGGCCCACAGGACACGACGGCGCTTCTGGACCATGTTCACATATGGCAGGGATGGACAACTCCGGTCCTGGAGGGCCAGTGTCCTGCAGAGTTTATCTCCATCCCTGATAAAAACTCACTTGCCTATAACTTTCTACTAATCCTAAAGACCTTGATTAGCTGGTTCAAGTGTGTTTGATTAGGGTTGGAGCTAAACTCTGCTGGACACAGATGGCTCTGCAGATGGCACAGCGGATTGCATTTACTGACAGTGGTTTAGTTGGCATCTGCAGATGGCACAGCGGATTGTGTTTCCCAACAGTGGTTTAGTTGGCATCTGCAGATGGCACAGCGGATTGTGTTTCCCAACAGTGGTTTAGTTGGCATCTGCAGATGGCACGGCGGATTGTGTTTCCCAACAGTGGTTTAGTTGGCATCTGCAGATGGCACGGCGGATTGTGTTTCCCGACAGTGGTTTAGTTGGCATCTGCAGATGGCACAGCGGATTGTGTTTCCCAACAGTGGTTTAGTTGGCATCTGCAGATGGCACGGCGGATTGTGTTTCCCGACAGTGGTTTAGTTGGCATCTGCAGATGGCACAGCGGATTGTGTTTCCCAACAGTGGTTTAGTTGGCATCTGCAGATGGCACGGCGGATTGTGTTTCCCAACAGTGGTTTAGTTGGCATCTGCAGATGGCACGGTGGATTGTGTTTACAGACAGTGGTTTAGTTGGCATCTGCAGATGGCACGGCGGATTGTGTTTCCCAACAGTGGTTTAGTTGGCATCTGCAGATGGCACAGCGGATTGTGTTTCCCAACAGTGGTTTAGTTGGCATCTGCAGATGGCACGGCGGATTGTGTTTCCCGACAGTGGTTTAGTTGGCATCTGCAGATGGCACAGCGGATTGTGTTTCCCAACAGTGGTTTAGTTGGCATCTGCAGATGGCACGGCGGATTGCATTTACTGACAGTGGTTTAGTTGGCATCTGCAGATGGCACAGCGGATTGTGTTTCCCAACAGTGGTTTAGTTGGCATCTGCAGATGGCACGGCGGATTGTGTTTCCCGACAGTGGTTTAGTTGGCATCTACAGATGGCACAGCAGATTGTGTTTCCCAACAGTGGTTTAGTTGGCATCTGCAGATGGCACAGCGGATTGTGTTTCCCGACAGTGGTTTAGTTGGCATCTGCAGATGGCACAGCGGATTGTGTTTCCCAACAGTGGTTTAGTTGGCATCTGCAGATGGCACAGCAGATTGTGTTTCCCGACAGTGGTTTAGTTGGCATCTGCAGATGGCACAGCGGATTTTGTTTCCCAACAGTGGTTTAGTTGGCATCTGCAGATGGCACGGCGGATTGTGTTTCCCAACAGTGGTTTAGTTGGCATCTGCAGATGGCACGGCGGATTGTGTTTCCCAACAGTGGTTTAGTTGGCATCTGCAGATGGCACGGCGGATTGTGTTTCCCAACAGTGGTTTAGTTGACATCTGCAGATGGCACGGCGGATTGTGTTTCCCAACAGTGGTTTAGTTGGCATCTGCAGATGGCACAGCGGATTGTGTTTCCCAACAGTGGTTTAGTTGGCATCTGCAGATGGCACGGCGGATTGTGTTTCCCGACAGTGGTTTAGTTGGCATCTGCAGATGGCACAGCGGATTGTGTTTCCCAACAGTGGTTTAGTTGGCATCTGCAGATGGCACGGCGGATTGCATTTACTGACAGTGGTTTAGTTGGCATCTGCAGATGGCACAGCGGATTGTGTTTCCCAACAGTGGTTTAGTTGGCATCTGCAGATGGCACGGCGGATTGTGTTTCCCGACAGTGGTTTAGTTGGCATCTACAGATGGCACAGCAGATTGTGTTTCCCAACAGTGGTTTAGTTGGCATCTGCAGATGGCACAGCGGATTGTGTTTCCCGACAGTGGTTTAGTTGGCATCTGCAGATGGCACAGCGGATTGTGTTTCCCAACAGTGGTTTAGTTGGCATCTGCAGATGGCACAGCAGATTGTGTTTCCCAACAGTGGTTTAGTTGGCATCTGCAGATGGCACAGCGGATTGTGTTTCCCGACAGTGGTTTAGTTGGCATCTGCAGGTGGCACAGCGGATTGCATTTACTGACAGTGGTTTAGTTGGCATCTGCAGATGGCACGGCGGACTGTGTTTACTAACAGTGGTTTAGTTGGCATCTGCAGATGGCACAGCGGATTGTGTTTCCCAACAGTGGTTTAGTTGGCATCTGCAGGTGGCACAGCGGATTGTGTTTCCCGATAGTGGTTTAGTTGGCATCTGCAGATGGCACGGCGGATTGTGTTTCCCGACAGTGGTTTAGTTGGCATCTGCAGATGGCACAGCGGATTGTGTTTCCCAACAGTGGTTTAGTTGGCATCTGCAGATGGCACGGCGGATTGCATTTACTGACAGTGGTTTAGTTGGCATCTGCAGATGGCACGGCGGATTGTGTTTCCCGACAGTGGTTTAGTTGGCATCTGCAGATGGCACGGCGGATTGCATTTACTGACAGTGGTTTAGTTGGCATCTGCAGATGGCACGGCGGACTGTGTTTACTAACAGTGGTTTAGTTGGCATCTGCAGATGGCACAGCGGATTGTGTTTCCCAACAGTGGTTTAGTTGGCATCTGCAGGTGGCACAGCGGATTGCATTTACTGACAGTGGTTTAGTTGGCATCTGCAGATGGCACGGCGGACTGTGTTTACTAACAGTGGTTTAGTTGGCATCTGCAGATGGCACAGCGGATTGTGTTTACCGACAGTGGTTTAGTTGGCATCTGCAGATGGCACAGCGGATTGCATTGACTGACAGTGGTTTAGTTGGCATCTGCAGATGGCACGGCGGATTGCATTTACTGACAGTGGTTTCTGGAAGTATTCCTGGGCCCATTTAGTAATGTCATTGACACAATCAGTGTCGTCTGAGGGCCTGAAGACCACGGGCATCCAATAAAGGTCTTCAGCCTGGAGATTTCTCCAGTTTCTCTGAATCTTTTGATGATATTCGCACTGTAGATGATGAGATTTGCAATTTGATGTTGAGGAACATTTTTAAAGTATTCCACAATCTTTATATGCACTCTTTCACAGCTCTGCACATCTTTAATTTATCTAAGATATCCTTTTATAGCTAATCATGTGACAGACCTGATATCAATTAACTTAATAAGTGCTAGATGTTCTCCCAGCTGAATCTTTTCAAAATGTCTTGCTTTTTCAGCCATTTGTTGCCCCTGTGCCAACTATTTTGAGAACTGTAGCAGGCATCAAATTTGAAATGAGCTCATTTAGTGGATAAAACTGTACAATTTCTCAGTTAAACATTAGCTATCCGTGTTCTATTGTGAATAAAATATTAGCTCATGTGATTTGAAAGTCTTTTAGTTTTCATTTTATTCAAATTAAAAAAAAAATATCCCAACAATTTGGGCTTGTATAATTATTATTTTGTTCTTTATGGTTTGCGGTGAAATACTGTATGTCCTGGACATGTTTTTGACAGATTTCATAAGACTCGCCCTCTATTTTCAAGCTGTATTTTTCTGGAAACAGCTGCATTAGCGTGTTGTGAAGATGGCCGAGTGTCCTGATGTGCTTAAAAAGGTCTTTGATGGAGCTCGGCATGACTCTGTGTAAATTGGACACACAACAGTGTGTGTTTGTCTCTGCTGCAGCGCATGTGTCTGCGTTCATCTTATTAAAAGAGAAGACAGCCGTGACATCTCGCCAAACTCTGCTGTCACAGCGAACAAACTCAGACGAGAGATGTGGAAATGTGAGGGTGCTTAGCCTGGTTTAGTCGTCAAAATGAGTAAACAGCATAATCACGGCCGTTATGACACCTGACGGTGTGAGACCACCTGCTGTGTGTGTGTGTGTGTGTGTGTGTGTGTGTGTGTGTGTGTGTGTGTGTGTGTGTGTGTGTGACCAGACAAACAGAGGTCAAAACTCACACTCCCATCAGCCTCCAGCTCGATTCGGCTCTAACATCTCTTCCTTCTCTCACAGAGATGTGCTGGTTTAAATCAGAGCAGAGGAAAAATAAAGGGCTCGACATGAAAGCAGGAAAGAAAGCGTTGCCTGTTATTTATTAAAGCTCACAAAGTGTCGTAATGAATCACATCCCAGATTTCAACACTCTCTTCTGCCTCCATCTTTAGCAGGTCAAAATTAATCCATCCTGAAATTCATTACAGAAAAAATGAAGCCAGAATGCTTGAAAATAATTCCACTGCTGTGAAATGTCTTCTAATTAAAACAGCATTCATTGGGCGTTCTCCAAGATTAATCTCCCACGTGCTTAATTATCTAATTTAGATCATTATAATTATCGTAATATCTTCAGCTCATTTCGTTGTGTTGGATAGCTTGAACATCTCTGAAATTATCTGGGACAAATCTAAAAGGAAATTATACTTTACCATGCAAAGATTTTTACATCTTCTGGAGAAAATGAGTGATGAAAAAGCTATTCTAGTCAACCATTCATTGATTTTTTACAAATAAATTATTGCTTTTATTCAGCAAGGATGCATTAAATGAATCAAACAAGACAGTATAATGTTACAAATGGGGAAAAAAATGTTTTAGTTTCCTCCCAAATCTGAAGCAGCAAAATAATCAGGAATGTTTCTTGAGCAGCAAATCAGCATATTAGAATGATTTCTGAAGGACTGTGTGTGTGTGTGTGTGTGTGTGTGTGTGTGTGTGTGTGTGTGTGTGTGTGTGTGTGTGTGTGTGTGTGTGTGTGTGTGTGTGTGTGTGTGTGTGTGTGTGTGAGTGAGTGTGTGAATGTAGTCTAGACAGTATCATGTTGAGTGATATCTCTGAAGCTGTCAGAAATCCCCTTGACTCTCAATTTCCATCTTATTGAGTATATTTTTGTCTTTCATTTGGCCTGTTCTCGTTGCATTCATTTTGTAAAGTGGCTTGGATTCCTGCCTGGCTTTTTCATAATGGGCAAAATCCATACAGATCCTGAAACCAGAGGATTCCATCAGTTTGAGCGGAACAATGACGTATTAAACACAATCCTCTTGCACTGGCACTCAGTCTTATAAATGATCTATCTTTACACAGAGAATACGGAAACTCTGAGTCCAGCGTCTTTAATGGGCCAATAAAGAGAATGGTGAAAACAGAAAGTCCTGACTGCTTCAGCGAGTATTCTGTGTGTCAGTGGAGGTCATACACAGAAATCATTTGAAAGGCCAGGTACAACGGGTCAGCTCAGATCCAGAAAAGCCCCGGCTGACATTTTCACAGGGCAGATCAGCAGTGCGCAGGTCTCAGAGGGAGAGTCAGCCACAAATAACCAAACCATTTAATTTCAGGTTCATCCAAATGAAAGGCAAGGGTTGCAGAAAAACTGTGCTCAAGCACTCATACCTGAAACTCTGCTTTCCTTTCGAAGTGGAACTTCGACGCTGCATCTTGGTGTAGATGCTATGGGGAACGTCCTCAGAGTGACCGGTGTCTGAGCATGTGTCAATCTATGGCAGACGGCACGCGAAGCGCATGTGAAAAATATGCCGGAGTTACACGCCATCAGCTTTTTTTGTCTTCAGGAGCCGTTTGCTGTAGCACGTAAGAGTTTTAGGAAGAGTGTTCCACCATCTCCTCGCATTATGACACCAGAGGACAAACACTAGTGTTATCTGCCTTGGAGCGGAGCGTGTGCGTTCAGTTCTCGACATACGAAGAGTTCTGCTCACGCTTATCCCTAGGGCTCATTCACACAGAACACGTCTTTGTGTCTAAAAATGAGAGGCTGCACTCATGGCTTTTAAAAACGCACAGTGCAGAACGCGAGTGTCGAGAGACGTGCTTTTGATACGTGATGCAATGACGACAATAACAAACAAAAAAAACAGTTGCCATGCCAACCTGCTACTGTAAACAGAAGCTTGCAACACTTGCCCCGCCTCCGAGTTGTTCTGATTGGTCCACTGTTTTGGAACTGACATTGATGAGCGGCGCAGCGTGTAAAAGTTGAAATTCTTTTAACTTGACACGGCGTCTTAAAAATGTAAAAGACGTGAAACGCGAGCGTAACAGTCAAACATGTCCGTCTAGTGCATTTATATAGAAAATCAATAGAAAAGTAGCGCATAAAAAAACGCGTTGTGTGTGAATGACCCCTTAGTCGACATTAATACTCTGCCATGACGCATTAAGTCGCTGATCATGGCCTATAGAGGGCGCAAAAGGATAAGAAATCCTTTATAAAAAGTCCACTTTTACGCTCAGTTTCCATCAGTTAAAATGGAAATTAATAAATTATTAATATTGAGCATCCAGATGATATAATCAAACATATCTTGTGGAGCGCTCTCGGATTATGCATTTATTTGTCATTACAGGGTTAGTTCACCCAAAAATTAATTACTCTCCCTCATGTCGTTCCACACCCGTAAGACCTTCGTTCATCTTCAGAACACAAATTAAGATATTTTTGATGAAATCCGATGGCTCAGTGAGACCTGCATAGCCAGCAAGATCATTAACACTTTCAAGGTCCAGAAATGAACTAAAGACGTCGTTAAAACAGTCATGTGACTGCAGCGGTTCAACCTTAATGTTATGAAGAGACGAGAATACTTTTTGTGCACAAAAACAAAACTAAATATTCAATACCTAGTGATGGGCGATCTCAAAACACTGCTTCACGAAGCTTTATGAATCTTTTGTTTGCGAATCGGTGGTTCAGAACTGCCAAAGTCACGTGAACCACTGAAAATTCAAAACACTTATGATGTAACGAAGCCTCGTTTACTGAAATCACGTGACTTTCACACTCCAAACCACTGATTCGAAACAAAAGATTTGTAAAGCTTCATGAAGCAGTGCTTTGAGATCGCCCATCACTAGATATTGTTGAATAAAGTCGTTATTTAACTTTTTTGGCGCACAAAAAGTATTCTCGTCTCTTCATAACATTAAGGTTGAACCACTGCAGTCACATGACTGTTTTAACGATGTCTTTAGTTCCTTTCTGGACCTTGAAAGTGTTGATTATATTGCTGTCGATGGACGATTTCATCAAAAATATCTTAATATGTGTTCTAAAGGTGAATGAAGTTCTTACGGGTGTGGAATGACATGAGGGTGAGTAATTACTGACAGAAATTTCACAGAATTTTTTTTTTAGTTCACCCATTTTTGGAACTAACCCTTTAATTCTAGGATACAGAGTGTAAAGTTGGACTTTAAAGATTTCTTATCCTGTTGCGCCCTCTATAGGTCACAATCAGGGGCTAGTCGATGTCATGCTTAAAGCATCATGGCAGAGCGATAAAGTCAACTAGTCGATTAGTCGGTACAACCCCTAGCATCAACACGAAGACGCAGTGTCTCGTTTCTCTTCTCAGGGAATCAGGTCACATACGCAACCCAAGAAGTGTCCTGGTGTTGATGCAATGGGGAACCAATCCCCACTGCACCATTCTGAGGAAATGGTTGTGAAACGTCAACACCTAAACACATCCTATGTAACCTCCACCAGCCACTTCACTTTACAGTAGTGAATATATTTCTATGAACAAAACACAAAATAGCAGAGACACAGAAAGAGCTGATGTGGTTAAAGCATGACCCAAAACATGAGAACGTGCTTCAAACAAACACCGAAGCATTCAGTTTAAGCAAGTGTTGTGTTTGAGATGCTTTTTCCCTTATGCAAAACTTTTACAGTTATATCCTCATCTGTAAATGTTAGAAACTCATCTGAGCAGTTCCATTTTGCATAAAGGTTTGTCCTTTAGTTCAAACAGAGGGACTGTTGTGACGAAGTATACATGTAAGTGTGTGTGTGTGTGTGTGTGATAACTCAACATTAAATAAAAAACTTTAATACATAATGAGAATTGTGGTGGAAATGTGTTTACTTGTCATGAAAATGTCACGATTGAAAAGGACTCTTAATGGTCCTAAAGAAAAGCTTCATTTGCTTATTTTAATTTCTTGTTTTTTCTTTTGATTAAGCGAGGAAACATCGCTTCGTTTACGCCACACTGGTTACTGTAATCACACGACGGCAGATTCTGCTCTGAGGAGCTCGGTTCACATCCAAGAGCTCAGAAACTCAGAAATAATGTGTTTCCATGGCGATGCCGAAGGCTCAGTGTGAGGATGATGGAGCAGAAGATGCAGTCAAAAGTTGCCATACTGTATATTTCGGCAAAATCAGTGCTGTCACAACATTAGTCACACGGCACTTACTCAGGTGATTCTCCATGCATTATCTGGGAAATCCCTCCATGATCATGCAGTGTGATGCTAATGACAGAGAAATACATTAATCCAACTCTAAAAATACTCTTGATAAATGTTTAATAAAAGCTAAACATGGCACACTGAACACGCTCCTGCCAAAAGAAACTATAGTTTGGTCTTCATCATGCATGTCTTCACTGAGTGCTTTATGAAACGAGACTGTACACAACATGACCGAGAGAGCTCTGACTAATCCTATGAATCAGATATGTATGAAAAACTGAATAAAATATGATTTGTTCATGCTTGTGTTGCTGCTGTATGAGTTTATAAGGTCAGTGAGGGTTAAGAGCAGAACCTGCTCACATTTACATGAGATAAGAGAGAATCTGATCACAAACACACTAGTGTTCATGCTGGAGTACTTCTGAGCATCTCAGAGATGTCAAACCCGTCTCAAACTAGGAAATAAAGCCAAATGGTCCGATCTAAAACACAATATGACGCCGGCAGCAGTGCTGATATTCAGTGGCGTGTGTGTGTTCTCTCAGGATACATCACACAGACAACAGATCGATCGAACAGCATGAGACACATCATGTGACGCTGATGAGACAGTGATGAGCGATCACAGCTGTATAAATCAGCGTTTAAAGCCTGTAACCCCCTTTAACCGTAGTAAAATCAGCGTAATGCACAGACTCCCGTGGCTCCTTGCTTTTAATTACGATGCATAAAAGGGCTGGCTAATTGATTAAATGTGAAAGACTTAAAAATGATGACAAATGCAAGCAGTTTACCATACAGGAGTCAAAAACATGATAAATAATACAATTTATTAATAATGACTGCAAAAATAAATCCACTAAATAATATGTAGTTCATTATTCATTTGCTGCATTCTGCTACAGATCAAGCTTTAAAGGGTTCTGTCATTAATTTCACACCCGTAAGACCTTCGTTCATCTTCAGAACACAAATTAAGATATTTTTGATGAAATCCGAGAGACTCGTCCATAGACAGCAACATAATCAACACTTTCAAGGTCCAGAAAGGCACTAAAGACATCGTTAAAACAGTCATGTGACTGCAGTGGATCAACCTTAATGTTATGAAGAGACGAGAATACTTTTTGTGCGCAAAAACAAAACAAAAATAACTTTATTCAACAATCTCTTCTGTCATTATCTTACGCAGATGACGCAGTGAAGCTTCCGTGTTTACGTCTGAATGTCGGCTCAGTATTGGCCAAAGCTGATCACATGATCAGCATGACGCATGCGTGTGATGCTGACGCAGGAGCCGGCTAATAATGAGTCGAACCAGGAAGCGCTGGACGTAAACGACATATGAGAATGACACAGAAGAGAAGAGATTGTATTCTCGTCTCTTCATAACATTAAGGTTGAACCACTGCAGTCACATGACTGTTTTAACAATGTCTTTAGTACCTTTCTGGACCTTGAAAGTGTTGATTATATTGCTGTCGATGGACAAGTCTCTCGGATTTCATCAAAAATATCTTAATTTGTGTTCTGAAGATGAACGAAGATGTGGAACGACATTAGGGAGAGTAATTAATGACAGAAATGTACATTTTTGGGTGAACCAACACTTTAATTGTGTGGTAATACTGTAAGACTTATTAGAAAATGATTAATAATAAATTTAATATAGAAATATAGAAAAACGAATCATCACTGGCACACCGAACGCCCGATAACACTGATCTAACGCATCTAACAGAGTAACACTCAGCTGAATAATCATCTCCGCATTATCATCCTCCAAATGAAAATAACCTTCCTAATGCACCACACACACTCACTTACACATCATTACACACACACACACACACACACACACACACACACACACACACACACACACACACACACACACACACACACACACACACACACACACACACACACACACACACACACACACACACACAGCTAAGTAGTATAAAAGCCATCAGCTCTAATCCAGCTTAGTAAACAACTAAAGGAGCCGCTATCAAATCACTCTCAAATCCAGTCTAAACTGCTCTTCAAACGCACACACACACACACACACACACACACTTTTAACGAGGCGTGTTCATTGTTTCATCTCGTGAGGCTGATTACGAGGCTGTAAACTCTGTTATGAAGCATTAGGAGCAGAAGTGAATCTGAAGCACCTGTTCTCAAAAGCTGCCATGGACAACTGCTATAAATTGGATATGAATAATATCAAAGTGTAAAATTAAGCTTTTACATGCACTTCAGGGGTTTCATTTAATTTCTGTTTGCCTGCAAATGCACACAACCACATCCTCACACACACACACACACACACACACACACACACACACACAGCAGCAGGTCTTTGCAGTGCCGGGAAGCTCCTGAAGGATGCGTTCAGCACACAGATGACGGTGATTACGGTTAACATTAGACAGCAGTGCCCATGAGAAGAGACCGGAGATCAGTTTACCACAAACCCAACCATCACACTCCTTCAACAGCGTCAGCTTCACCCAGTAACTGCCCGAATACACGTCAACACACACACTTGATATGTATGTGAGAAATTATTATTTTTTTTAATTCTATAAACTAGTGACACAATTTCTTTGAAATTTAAAGTAAAAACATTCACAGCATTTATTTGCATACTTGTAATTCACGTGTCTTTCTGCTGATTTTGATCAAGTAAATGTAAGAATAACTTTGATATTGTTCTTAATATTTCAACTGGAGCAGTTTCGCTTGATCATCCAGACATCATTTATTATAAAAATCATGAGTCTCAAATATGATCATCAGGCTATTGAGGAAGGTTTATTTGTTCATCTCTCAATCATCTTTGTATTGGATTATATGTTTTAAACTGAGTAATCAACTTTTCCTTGAGCTTTTGATAGAGAAGAGTTCATCATACTATAAGAATTTTTAGAATTTCTGAATATAATGCTATAATCAACACTTTCCACGATTAGTTAACCTTAAGAGCTGTAATGGTAAAAATGCACTAAAAGAGAGAGTAATACTGAGCTATTTCATATGCAAAGATGTCAGCCAATCACAGCAGTGGGCGTTCACACAGACACGCCCCTTAAAACGG